>NC_061511.1:55889300-55922349 GCF_022539505.1 Lolium rigidum | reverse complement strand
CAAAAACACAAAAAAAATTAGTTTACTTGCATTTACTTTATCTAGTTTGCTTTATTTACTACTGCTAAAATGGCTACCCCTGAAAATACTAAGTTGTGTGACTTCACTAGCACAAATAATAATGATTTCTTATGCACACCTATTGCTCCACCTGCTACTACAGCAGAATTCTTTGAAATTAAACCTGCTTTACTTAATCTTGTCATGAGAGAGCAATTTTCTGGTGTTAGTTCTGATGATGCTGCTGCCCATCTCAATAATTTTGTTGAATTATGTGAAATGCAAAAATATAAAGATGTAGATGGTGACATTATAAAATTAAAATTGTTCCCTTTCTCATTAAGAGGAAGAGCTAAAGATTGGTTGCTATCTCTGCCTAAGAATAGTATTGATTCATGGACTAAATGCAAGGATGCTTTTATTGGTAGATATTATCCCCCTGCTAAAATTATATCTTTGAGGAGTAGCATAATGAATTTTAAACAATTGGATAATGAACATGTTGCTCAAGCTTGGGAAAGAATGAAATCTCTCGGTTAAAAACTGCCCAACCCATGGACTGACTACTTGGATGATCATCCAAACCTTCTATGCAGGACTAAATTTTTCTTCGCGGAATTTATTGGATTCAGCTGCTGGAGGTACCTTTATGTCCATCACTCTTGGTGAAGCAACAAAGCTCCTTGATAATATGATGGTTAATTACTCCGAATGGCACACGTGAAAGAGCTCCACAAGGTAAGAAGGTAAATTATGTTGAAGAAACCTCTTCCTTGAGTGATAAGATTGATGCTATTATGTCTATGCTTGTTAATGGTAGGACTAATGTTGATCCTAATAATGTTCCGTTAGCTTCATTGGTTGCTCAAAATTCTAGACAATATCCTGCTAATGGTAATTCTTATAGTAGATATGTTTCACCTAATGAGGAAAAGATGTTAGAAATTGAAAGATCCACCAAGAGCTTTATGCAATCACAATATGAGCAAAATAAATTGTTTACTAAAACTATGAATGAACAATCTACCTTGTTGAAGAAAATAGGAAATCAACTTGAAAATTTGAATATGGAAATTTCTGGGTTGCAAACTAAACTTGCAAATGCTGAAGACCGAATCTCATACATGTCTACGTCACAATCTTCTTTAATTAATAAAATGGCTGCTAAACCTGAGGATATTGAAAATAAAATTGTTACTACAGCAAATGCCATCCAAGTTAGAATTAATAAGAATATAAGATTAATGGCTGAACTGCGTGCTAGGTGGGATAGAGAAGAAAACGAAAAACTAGCTAAAAAGGAAAATGTAGCTAAAGTTTGGACTATTACCACCACTAGCAATGCTAATGATTCATATGTTGCTGCACCTCCTACTATCAATGGTAAAATAATTGGTGTTGGCAATGCTTCTACTCCTAGTGCAAAGCGCGCAAAATTACCTGAAACTGCTAAAACCGCTGAAACTGCTTGTGATAAAACTGCTGAAATTTTTTCCAACCTTGGGGATGATAATCCCATTGCTTTAGATTGTAATGATTTAGATTTTGATGATTGCCACACCTCTGAAGTTATAAAGTTCTTGCAAAAACTTGCTAAGAGTCCCAATGCTAGCACTATAAACTTGGCTTTCACAAAACATATTACAAATGCTCTCATAAAAGCTAGAGAAGAGAAACTAAAACTTGAAACTTCTATTCCTAGAAAGCTAGAGGATGGTTGGGAGCCCATCATTAAAATGAGAGTCAAAGATTTTGATTGTAATGCTTTATGTGATCTTGGTGCAAGTATTTCTGTTATGCCTAAGAAAGTCTATGATATGCTTGACTTGCCACCATTGAAAAATTGTTATCCGGATGTTAATCTCGCCGATAATGCTAAAAAGAAACCTTTGGGGAGAGTTGATAATGTTCATATTATGGTTAACAATAACCTTGTCCCCGTTGATTTTGTTATCTTGGATATTGAATGCAATGCATCTTGCCCCATTATATTGGGAAGACCTTTTCTTCGAACCGTTGGTGCCACTATTGATATGAAGGAAGGTAATATTAAGTATCAATTTCCTCTTAAGAAAGGTATGGAACACTTCACTAGAAAGAGAATGAAGTTACCTTATGATTCTATTATTAGAACAAATTATGATGTTGATGCTTCGTCTCTTGATGTTACTTGAGATACACTTTCTGCGCCTAGCTGAAAGGCGTTAAAGAAAAGCGCTTATGGGAGACAACCCATGTTTTTACTCCAATATTTTTGTTTTATATTTGTGTCTTGGAAGTTGTTTACTACTGTAGCAACCTCTCCTTATCTTAGTTTTATGTTTTGTTGTGCCAAGTAAAGTCTTTCATAGAAAAGTAAGTACTAGATTTGGATTACTGCGCAGTTCCAGATTTCTTTGCTGTCACGAATCTGGGTCTATCTCCCTGTAGGTAGCTCAGAAAATTAAGCCAATTTACGAGAATGATCCTCAGATATGTACGCAACTTTCATTCAATTTGAGCATTTTAATTTGAGCAAGTCTGGTGGCCTAATAAAATCCATCTTTACGGACTGTTCTGTTTTGACAGATTCTGTCTTTTATTTCGCATTGCCTCTTTTGCTATGTTGGATGAATTTTTTTGATCCATTAATGTCCAGTAGCTTTATGCAATGTCCAGAAGTGTTAAGAATGATTGTGTCACCTCTGAACATGTGAATTTTTATTATGCACTAACCCTCTAATGAGTTGTTTCGAGTTTGGTGTGGAGGAAGTTTTCAAGGATCAAGAGAGGAGTATGATGCAATATGATCAAGGAGAGTGAAAGCTCTAAGCTTGGGGATGCCCGGTGGTTCACCCCTGCATATTCTAAGAAGACTCAAGCGTCTAAGCTTGGGGATGCCCAAGGCATCCCCTTCTTCATCGACAACATTATCAGGTTCCTCCCCTGAAACTATATTTTTATTCCGTCACATCTTATGTACTTTGCTTGGAGCGTCGGTCTGTTTTTGTTTTTTGTTTTGTTTGAATAAAATGGATCCTAGCATTCACTTTATGGGAGAGAGACACGCTCCGCTGTAGCATATGGACAAATATGTCCTTAGGCTCTACTCATAGTATTCATGGCGAAGTTTCATCTTCGTTAAATTGTTATATGGTTGGAATTGGAAAATGCTACATGTAGTAACTCTAAAATGTCTTGGATAATTTGATACTTGGCAATTGTTGTGCTCATGTTTAAGCTCTTGCATCATATACTTTGCACCCATTAATGAAGAAATACTTAGAGCTTGCTAATTCGGTTTGCATATTTTGTTTCTCTAGAGTCTAGATAACATCTAGTATTGAGTTTTGAACAACAAGGAAGACGGTATGGAGTCTTATAATGTTTACCATATGTCTTTTATGTGAGTTTTGCTGTACCGTTCATCCTTGTGTTTGTTTCAAATAACCTTGCTAGCCTAAACCTTGTATCGAGAGGGAATACCTCTCATGCATCCCAAATACTTGAGCCAACCACTATGCCATTTGTGTCCACCATACCTACCTACTACATGGTATTTATCCGCCATTCCAAAGTAAATTGCTTGAGTGCTACCTTTAAAATTCCATCATTCACCTTTGCAATATATAGCTCATGGGACAAATAGCTTAAAAACTATTGTGGTATTGAATATGTACTTATGCACTTTATCTCTTATTAAGTTGCTTGTTGCGCGATAACCATGTTTCTGGGGACGCCATCAACTATTCTTTGTTGAATATCATGTGAGTTGCTATGCATGTACGTCTTGTCTGAAGCAAGAGATATCTACCACCTTCATGGTTGGAGCATGCATATTGTTAGAGAAGAACTTTGGGCCGCTAACTAAAGCCATGATTCATGGTGGAAGTTTCAGTCTTGGACATATATCCTCAATCTCATATGAGAATAATAATTGCTGCCACATGCTTATGCATTAAAGAGGAGTCCATTATCTCGTTGTCCATGTTGTCCCGGTATGGATGTCTAAGTTGAGAATAATCAAAAGCGAGAAATCCAAAATGCGAGCTTTCTCCTTAGACCTTTGTACAGGCGGCATGGAGGTACCCCATTGTGACACTTGGTCAAAACATGTGCATTGCAAAGATCCGGTAGTCCAAGTTAATTAGGACAAGGTGCGGGCACTATTAGTATACTATGCATGAGACTTGCAACTTGTAAGATATAATGTACATAACTCATATGCTTTATTACTACCGTTGACAAAATTGTTTCATGTTTTCAAAATAAAAGCTCTAGCACAAATATAGCAATCGATGCTTTCCTCTTTGAAGGACCATTCTCTTTACTTTTATGTTGAGTCAGTTCACCTATCTCTCTCCACCTCAAGAAGCAAACACTTGTGATTAACTGTGCATTGATTCCTACATATTTGCATATTGTACTTGTTATAGTACTCTATGTTGACAATTATCCATGAGATATACATGTTATAAGTTGAAAGCAACCGCTGAAACTTAATCTTCCTTTGTGTTGCTTCAATACCTTTACTTTGATTTATTGCTTTATGAGTTAACTCTTATGCAAGACTTATTAATACTTGTCTTGAAGTACTATTCATGAAAAGTCTTTGCTTTATGATTCACTTGTTTACTCATGTCATTACCATTGTTTTGATCGCTGCATCCACTACATATGTTTACAAATAGTATGATCAAGGTTATGATGGCATATCACTTCAGAAATTATCTTTGTTATCGTTTTACCTGCTCGGGACGAGCGTAACTAAGCTTGGGGATGCTTGATACGTCTCCGACGTATCGATAATTTCTTATGTTCTATGCCATATTATTGATGATACCTACATGTTTTATGCACACTTTATGTCATATTCGTGCATTTTCCGGAACTAACCTATTAACAAGATGCCGAAGTGCCAGTTCTCGTTTTCTGCTGTTTTTGGTTTCAGAAATCCTAGTAACGAAATATTCTCGGAATTGGACGAAACGAAGACCCGGGGGCCTATTTTTCCACGGAGCTTCCGAGAAGACCGAAGAGCATACGAAGTGGGGCCACGAGATGGCGACACCACAAGGCGGCGCGGCCAAGGGGGGGCCCGCGCCGCCCTATGGTGTGGGCCCCTCGTCAGGCCCCCGACTCTGCCCTTCCGCCTACTTAAAGCCTTCGTCGCGAAACCCCTGAGGCGAAAAACCACGATACGGAAAACCTTACTGAGACGCCGCCGCCGCCGATCCCATCTCGGGGGATTCTGGAGATCTCCTCCGGCACCCTGCCGGAGAGGGGATTCATCTCCCGGAGGACTCTACACCGCCATGGTCGCCTCCGGAGTGATGAGTGAGTAGTTCACCCCCGGACTATGGGTCCATAGCAGATAGCTAGATGGTTGTCTTCTCCTCATTGTGCTTCATTGTTGGATCTTGTGAGATGCCTAACATGATCAAGATCATCTATCTGTAATACTCTATGTTGTGTTTATCGGGATCCGATGGATAGAGAATACCATGTCATGTTAATTATCAAGTTATTACATATGTGTTGTTTATGATCTTGCATGCTCTCCGTTACTAGTAGAGGCTCGGCCAAGTTTTTGCTTTTAACTCCAAGAGGGAGTATTTATGCTCGATAGTGGGTTCATGCACGCATTGACACCGGGACGAGTGACGGAAAGTTCTAAGGTTGTGTTGTGCTTGTTGCCACTAGGGATAAAACATTGGCGCTATGTCCGAGGATGTAGTTGTTGATTACATTACGCACCATACTTAATGCAATTGTCCGTTGTTAGCAACTTAATACTCGGAGGGGTTCGGATGATAACTCGAAGGTGGACTTTTTAGGCATAGATGCGGTTGGATGGCGGTCTATGTACTTTGTCGTAATGCCCAATTAAATCTCACTATACTTATCATGTCATGTATGTGCATTGTTATGCTCTCTCTATTTGTCAATTGCCCGACTGTAATTTGTTCACCCAACATGCTTTTATCTTATGGGAGAGACACCTCTAGTGAACTGTGGACCCCGGTCCATTCTTTAATACTCGAAATACAAATCTGCTTGCAATACTTGTTTTACTATTTTCTCTCGCAAACAATCATCTTCCACACAATACGGTTAATCCTTTGTTACAGCAAGCCGGTGAGATTGACAACCTCACTCGTTTCGTTGGGGCAAAGTACTTTGGTTGTGTTGTGCAGGTTCCACGTTGGCGCCGGAATCCCTGGTGTTGCGCCGCACTACATCCCGCCGCCATCAACCTTCAACGTGCTTCTTGGATCCTCCTGGTTCGATAAACCTTGGTTTCTTTCTGAGGGAAAACTTGCTGCTGTGCGCATCATACCTTCCTCTTGGGGTTGCCCAACGAACGTGTGAAATACACGCCATCAATAGAGCATCAACAACAATATTATATTTTCCCTTCTTATGCTTAATAATGTATGGAAAAGACTCAATGAACTCAACCCACTTAGCAAGACGCCTATGCAAGTTAGATTTAGCTTTCAGATATTTTAAAGCTTCATGATCAGAATGTATGATAAATTCTTTTGGCCACAAATAATATTGCCAAACCTCAAGTACTCTAATTAAAGCATACAATTTTTTATCATATATAGGATAGCTCAACTTAGCACCAGAAAGTTCCTCAGAAAAATATGCAATTGGGCGACCCTCTTGCATCAACACACCACCAATTCCAATACCACTAGCATCACATTCAATCTCAAATTGCTTATTGAAATCAGGAAGTGCAAGCAACGGTGCAGAAGTTAACAATATTTTTAATTCATCAAAAGCATGATGTTGGGCTGCGCTCCACTCAAAGACAACACCCTTTTTAGTCAATTCATTCAAAGGTGCAGCAATAGTACTAAAATTGGGCACAAATCTTCTATAGAACCCAACAATACCATGAAAACTTCTTACTTGACTCACATTCATGGGAGTAGGCCAATTTTGAATTGCTTCAATTTTAAACACATCTACTTCTACTCCATGCTTAGAGACAACATAACCCAGAAATATGACCTTATCTTTGCAAAATGTGCACTTCTCAAGATTACCATAGAGTTTTTTTTATCACGCAACACTTGCAAAACATGTCGAATATGTATAGTATGATCAGATTCATTGCGGTTGTAGATTAATATGTCTTCAAAGTACACAACCAAAAACTTACCAATAAAATCATGCAAAACATGGTTCATTAGTATCATGAAAGTGCTAGGTGCATTAGTTAAACCAAAAGACATTACTAACCACTCATATAAACCAAATCTTGTTTTAAAGGCTGTTTTCCATTCATCCCCCTCTTTCATCCTAATTTGATGATAACCACTACACAAATCAATTTTAGAGAAAACAGCAGCACCACTCAGTTCATCTAGCATATCCTCTAAACGGGGAATAAGATGATGATATCGAATAGTAATGTTGTTTATCGTTGTACAATCTACACACATGCGCCATGTACCATCTTTCTTAGGAACTAGAATAATAGGAACAACACAAGGACTTAGGCTTATGCGGATATAACCTTTGTCGAGTAGCGCTTGTACTTGCTTTTGTATCTCCTTCGTCTCTTCGGGGTTCATCCTATATGGCGCCCTATTGGGCAGCGAAGCTCCGGGAATCAAGTCAATTTGATGCTCAATACTATGCAATGGTGGCAATCCTGCGGGTACCTCCTCCGGAAACAAGTCGCTGAATTCCTGCAAAACACTACAAAAACCAAGAGAAATAGGGGTCATGTCGTTAGAAACCAAAACCTCACCCTTGTACATGAGCACAAGAGGTATGGCTGTAGGATCCTCACTAAATTCTCTCATGTCCTCTTTGGTGGCTAATAAGACTAAGGAATTCACTCTCTCACTTTTCGTTATCACTCACGGCATTACAATTCTCTCGCCTATCTATAAGTGCATCCTCCAAGTTTACTTCAATTTTCTAACGAGATTCATTGACAATTTGCTGTGCTGACATAGGCTGCAGGTTGATTTTCCCGCCATTGAACTCCAAGTGATATGTATTGGCACGGCCATTGTGTTGCACAGAACGGTCATAGAGCCAAGGCCGACCCAATAATAAGTTACACACCGTCATAGGAACCATATCAAAATCAATGGAATCCTTATACGGTCCAATCTCAAACTCAACACGCACCATGTGGTTTACCTTCATCTCACCATTGTCGCTCAACCACTGAATATAGTATGGATGCGGGTGCGGTAGATACTTCAACTTCAGCTTGGTACACAACTCCTTGCTTGCTAAATTGCGGCAACTCCCGCCATCAAAAATGACCTTGCAAGCCTTGTCAGGACCAACTAAAGCCTTTGTTTGGAACAAATTGCATCGCTGAGTAGATGCACTTGGCAACATATTAAGGGCAGGCTGAGACACAACAATAGTGCGAGCATCAGACGGATAAGCATATACACCATCACTATCATAGCCATCATCTTCTGGAGCATATGGATCAACATCATCTCCAGTATCATACTCGTTGTCCTCATTGATAATCATGACTTTGCGGTTAGGACAATCTCTCTTGAAATGACCCTTGCCACCACATGTATGACAATTCATATCGCGGGTGCGCGCAGTAGACATGCTAGAACCACTCGTACTTGCAGCAGGTTCGGGATTCTTTGTGTTGGACACATTGGAGACCGGCTTGCTAGACAGAGTAGAATAAGGTGCGGAGCGCGAAGATGGCGTCGGTGCCCTAGGCGTGCAGCGCCCAGCTCCCGTAGCACGACCTTTAATTTGCGCTTCTTCAGCCAACTGTGATTCAGCTTCTCTTGCATGATGTAGCAACTCATTCATAGTGGTGTAACTGTGATGCCGAACAATTCCTTTGATATCATACTTCAAACCATGTAGAAAACGCTGCATTGTCATCTCAAGTGACTCACGGACACGGCCACGCTGCATAAGCATCTCCATCTCCATGAAATAAGTATCAGCGGTCTTCACACCTTGTCTTAGTAGGGTCAACTTATCATATATTGAGCGCAAATAATTAGTGGGAACGAAACGAGCTTGCATAATGGCCTTCAGCTCACGCCATGTACGAACTGGCAGCTCGTTATCTTCTTGACGAGTACGTGTAACTCCATCCCACCAACGCAAGGCATAGCCATCAAATTCTGAGGAAGCAAGCTTGACCTTCCTATCTTCAGTATAATCATGTAAGCGCCATAACTTCTCAATCTTCAGCTCCCAAGTGAGGTATCTTCCACATCAGCTCCTCCTTCAAACTTGGGTATGGAGAACTTTGGCTTACCCAAACCATCGTCTTGTTGTTGTGGAGGGACACAGCGAGCTCCGAGTTCAACAAAGCCACGACCACGGTTACCACGTCCAACACCACAACCAACACCAGGTGCTTCATCCTGAAGCTCAGGGTCTTCATCTTCTTGTTGCTGTTGTTGGGTGAGATTTTCAACAGCTAGTTGCAAAACTTGAAGACTTCGCTGGATATCCGTCATTTGATCTTGCATTGTGGTGACGGTCTCGTTAGTAGCATCCAACTTCTGGGAAATTTCCTGAACAGTCCCCTTAAGTTCATCGTCCCGAGTGCGGAATTCACTCGCATCTCATTACGAAGAGCTTCATACTCCCTCCATGTCATCACATCAGCGGCATCCTTGTTTTTCTGGTTAACAATTTTCTCATCACTAGAAGACATGGTTAGTAGGTTAGTGCACTAAAACAAATATATATGGTGGTACTCTCACAACTCACTCAAAATTGATAAGAAAAGGAAATCTTACTGCTCCAAAGTGAATTAGTGTTGCTTACCATTTGTAATGACAACTAGTGCACGGATGTAGCGAAGCGAATATCAAGGGTATAAGAACAAATCACACGACAAAGCAGGATATATGTGGGGCTATAGGTAGGCTACCTATTTGCACCAATAACAAGCTCTAGCGCTGACCGCAGACAACCAATGATACTCACACAAGGCGATAATTGTGGAAATGCAACTATATGGATGAAAGGTTGCAATGCACTCGAGAGACACTAGTAAAGCTCAACGAAACAGGCACAAGATTGCTCAACTACAGGTGCAGAAAAGTAAACTAGGCCTTCACTTGAATCTTACTAGCACTTCACTTTCTCTTTTTGGATTTTATTTTTGTAACACACGCAGCTATGTAGCTCTTTTTTGCTTCTTTTCGATTTTCTCTTTTTTATTTTATTTTTATGACTCAACTCCTTGATAACACGGCCAACAGAAAATGCAAAGCACCAAATCCCTAACGAGCAGCCTGTCGAGTGGTAAAACTAGTCTCTTCTGGGGAAGTTCCTAGTCACTTATATCGAAAGGTTGTGTCCATGGTTGGGACAAGCACACTGTACGCTATGTGGACTCGGAGTAACAAAAACTGAAACTAGATGATAGCGGAAACACAAACCCTAACAATACTAGATGGAAGAAAAGATACGCAAAAACAACTACGAAAAACAACTAAAACTCAAAATTAGTGCATCTAAGGATATGGCAAACCCTAACCCTAACTTTTTATGGCTTTTTCTGGATAAGAAAACACTCACAACTCAACTATGGGGTGAATTGTGGATGGCTTACCGAGGAAACACTGAAATCTGATACCAAGATGATAAGGGGTTGCCCGATCTTCTCAGTAAGCACGGTGGTGATGATGATCACGGGATGAACACAGCGGAGATAACTTGATGATGAAGTGGATGATAACTTGTATGACACAACGAAGTCTCTCGATTCGTCCCTACCGCCAATGCAACAACTCTCAACCCTGCAAGATATTCGCAACTCCACACACTTGCGCACGTAGCCGCCGACCACGAAGCAGTAAGTTGCAACCATCTAATTCCCAATGGAACAGCAGATCACACAAGACTTTCAGGGTTTACACCAAATCAATGCAATATGGTGTAGAAATTCGATAGAGTTGCACAGCAATCAACTATGAACTAAGGTTTATCTTAAACGTGGTCTAAACCTAATTTGGGGGCGTCCTGGGCACTTATATAGGAGTTCACGATGACCAGTAGTCGAAAATACACATAGAAAACCGACCCAGATTGGATCTGGTCGAGACAGACTCGGAGTCGGTCGGTCATACGGTCGGTCGATCGGGCCTGGGACCGGGAAGGCCGGTCTAAACCGGACCTGGCACCGGGTGGTGACCAGGCTAAGGGTCCAGACATACTGGATAGTGCCCGGTTGGCACTAGCTGGGGATCCGGTCGGCGCCGGGCTGGGCCGGTCGGGTGCCCGGTTGGACCGGGCCTGGGACCGGGCACGCCGGCGTGGCGGCCGGTCAGACCGGGCCTGGCGCCGACCTGGACTTCGTCTTCTTCCCTCACGCATGCCTCCCTCTCCTCCCTCGCACTTCCATGAGATTTCTTCATGTCCAACTTCATGGCCAGCTCCATGTCCAGCTTCACGTCCAGCTTCTTGTCCAACTGCCCCTCTCCTCCTCGTGCGATGCTTGCTCCTTCTTCATACCTGATCATACATAAGTAAAAGGACTTAGGCAGTATAAAGTTCTCGTCGATCAAAGTATCACTTAGGAACAAGTTCACCTATTGTTTGAGTAGCTTCGCACGAGCTCTTGTCATAGGTCCAATTCTGACTTCATTGGAATTGACCTTCACAGAAGCGTCGTGTTCATCTTGCAATGACGGAGGTAGTAGTGTAGTAGGGATGTCCTCATCACAACATAAGAGGATGAACAAGATGAATGAATGAATTGTCTAGGTTTGGGGCGGGAAAGATTTATTGAATATCCTCTTTGACTTGCAATGTGACATTTTTGCTAAAAAGAATTCCAGATTTGCTCCATTTTGGAATTTGTCCTAAGTCATAGAAAAAATTATCAATAATCTAAGAGAATTCTTGAGCTTCCTGCATGTTAGCTTTTCCACAAACAATAAGATCGTTCACAAACATTAGGTAGTGGGTAGGAGGACAGTTTGGCCCAAGAGAGATACATGTGAGGTGATTGGACTGTCGGCTCCTATAATGTTAAAGCTAGTTCATTTACTGCAAAAACAAAAAGGTAGGGAGACAAAGGACATCCCTGTTTTATACATAAATAATTACCGAGAAAGTCGGTGAAGAAATGCAAGCATGCACAAGGTTAATAAAATGACCATGAAGTCATTTCCATGCAAGAGCCGTGATGATAAAATGACATTCAACTTTATCAAAAGCCTTGGCAATATCAATGTTTAACATGAAATCGAGAACTTCCCAAGAAGTGAGAGGAAAGAAATGGGAAATATCTTGTGCAACTATTATTATTGCTTATGCCACTACCTTCAATGAACGCTTGTTGTGAGGGGTGTATGTAATCCGAAAGACGCAGTTTCAACCTATTCACTAAAGATTTTACAGTAATTTTATAGACTACATTACACAAAATTATGGGTTTCAAGTCGGAAGGTAGATGGTAGACAAATTTCTTTGGAATGAGAGAGATGTGAGTATCATTAAGATGAGGTGGTAGTAGGTTTTCAAAAAAAAAAAAAGATGAGGTGGTAGTATGGATGAGTACAAGAGAACACAAGACAAGCAATCCGTGGCTGTAAAGTAGACGTCAAACGTGGGAGATTGGGAACTCTTCGTGGACAATAATCTCTTCATTTAAATTCAGAATCAAATCGTGCTAGCGGCAGTTACTTTCCCTCGGGAAATAAATACTCCTCCACCGCGGCCGCCTCCTCCTCGACCGATCTTCCTACCAAACCGGCAACACCACAATGTACTCCTCCACCCTCCCGCCATGTTCCGTTGGCCTCGCTTCTTCTTCCGGCCATTGTAGGTGCCTCGCCCGCGACCGTCAGGTCGTCATCAACAAGGACGATCGAGCGGAGATGGATCATGTAAAACACTTCAACTCTTCCCCGTACCTTGCCCTAAGATTCAGTATCTGATTTCTCCTCTGCTTTCTAACTTTGTTATACTGGTACTTTCCCTACAACGCCTAATTTAACCCCAGTTGATCAAACCATACGGGAGTTTATATCTTCTGTTTCTTCCCGATTTAATGATTCGATGGTATGGATCACTTATTTGTGGGTGAATTATTTACTCCTTCAATACCGAATTCCAGTCGTTTCAGTTCAGAACTGTTCGAACAGTGAAGAGATCTAGGCATAGTGTACCATCAAGATAAATAATATCATACTGAACTTTATAACTTTATTTGTCATATTGTCTTATTTTCATGATGTCCTATTTTTTTATTTGTTTCCAAAAGGAATTTCGTGAAGACCAAGACAAAATTGAGGAATACTTCAAGAAGATTATTAGTGCCGGCGGTTTGGTAAGCCCTGTTTCTAATATATATATACCGGATAAAGGTGTTAGCCGACTTACTTTCTTTTTTCCTTTTAATACAGAACTATTTTACACTAGATGCGATAGTGCCAAAATCATGAAACCAATCACTATGATAATTTTTATTACTAAGTTGTTCTTCTGCAAGACTGTCGTCCCAATAACGCATGCTTGGTTGATGACAACTTGGTAGCATGATATAATGACCGAATACATTCGGAAGGATAAAAATGCTAACTAAAGAAGGAACTATAAGTACACGCCCCACTGCCAAACTTGGACTCATTGCTTTTTTTCCTTTGATTTTGTGTGTGTGAGTTGTAGCGCTCGGAAGAGACAGCGTTTCGAGGTTATCTTTGCAGGATAGCTAAAAATTCTGCGAGGCTGGCTTCCCTTATCATGGTATTCACCTTGTTTCTGATATCCACAACTGCCGAGTACTCATATTAATTTGTAACCATTCTCTCATTAACAATATGAGGCCATCTCTATTTTTCTTTCTAAAATGATTACAGGGTAAGCCATGCGATATCTCTCCAGATACATTTCTCAGCAAACCGATGGCTCCAACAAAGGGAGATAACATGGTAACTCAGTACTACATGTCTATATTACATGAAAACATTGTTGTGGCATATGTACTAACTGATCCCCCTCTCTGCCAAAAAAAATATAGGTTCTTGAGGTGTGCGTGCGCACCTTTGTCAGTACAGCTGAGGATGCATGCCATGATAAGGTCACTAAGGAAACTATTGTTTGCTTTCTCGGTGCTCTTGAACGTCTGGCGGCAATGAGCTACTTCATGGCTCAAGATACTCTGGCAAATGTTGGTGTAGATAAAGATCGGTTCGAGTATATGGGGAAAATGGCTACTTTGAAACATAATCTCAACATGGCTCAACCTTGTTATGCGGACAGGGTAAAGAGTAATTTTGTTTGACCGAGTGGCTTATCCCCTTAGTTATTTAACTGTCATACTTACTGTTGGTGTCATCCACGTTGTGCAGGTTCTGATGTATGCAGTGTCTGATGCAATGGTACTTACAGAGCCCTTTGTTATGTCAATGACAACTCGTCGCAGAAATGCGCTTCGAGGCCTTATGCCAGGTAATTCTTCCCCTGCCGTTTGTTTTATCTATGCTTTTAGTCTATTGGCGTTTCACCATCTTTTTTATAGATGTTAATTTTACCTGACCTTGCACACAACAGGTATCCGCAGGGCAGCAGCAGTTTGAAGCCAAACCATGCTTCAGAGAGAGCCAGCATTGGGGAAGCAAGCATGACCACCATACAAGTTACTCGGGAAGTTTGCAAGTCTGAATAAGAAGTATACGTATTAATTAACCGATATGTAATGCATACGATTTTGTATAAGATCAGTGAAATTTTCATCCAACAGTTGATGCATATAATAGAGATCTTTGAATATATCGTCAACTTAGTTGTTTTTGCACCACAAGTAAATCATTAGCACTTTATATAATTCAAATGACACTTTGTAGAAGACAGCCAATAAACAAAAATGGTTTAGCTGATTTTTAAAAAATATGGTTTAACTGAATTTGATGACAGGACTTCACAACATAGCTTGCACAAAAGTAGATTAACTGGCTAGCACCATGAAATCTGAATATATAGGAAGCTAGCACTAAGAACTCTCAATATATCGCTAAGAATTCAGAATTTTCTTCTTGATGTATGGTTGAAGATGTAATATCACTGCGTCCAATTCAAAGGAAGGATCCACTCTCTCTTGCTCTTCTGCACCTTGACATCCTCTATTTGACACCACAAGCATCAGCTTTGGCGCCAGCTCCTTCCCATTGGTCTTCCTCTCCTGCAGTGGAGCCAGCAGGCCTGCAGTGTAGATTCCATGGTGCCGCCATCGGGGATGTTGTCAACGCCACGAGAGGTCTCGGGTACCCCTCCACTGGATGAGGCCTTGAGCTCCCCCGAGCTTGCCGCCCCCCACGGAAGGTGTACCTTGTGAAGGTGGCCTCCACCACCATTCCTAGACATCGACATTCAAATGCATGACCTCGCCTGGCGCGATGTCCACCTATGACCTCTGCTAAGCTGGTATGACCAATGACAGCAAATCAATGTAGAAATGTTGATGCTTACTGAGGTTTTAAAACATTTTCCCTAGTCTCTAACCTCTTTTATTTGCAAAAAATCCACCCATATATTGATAATCGCTAACCTCTTGGTTTACTCACTACATCAAGTCATAAACTTGGCAAAGTCCTTCAGTTTTTCTATAAACAAATACTTTTGAAATCTATCATGTTTAGAAAACCAGTGTTTTGTTTCAATGAACTTGACCCTGCATCTTTTTACCCACTTGGCATTGCTTGCAAAAAGAGCTGTACTCGTCTGTTTTAACTCGAATCATAAGAAACAGTCATTTTATATACCTCATTTGGCATTCGAACAACATGCATATGAATGATAAATTTCAAAAGACAGTCTGCGTACACCTCAGCTGGGAGATGCCATTCAATTCAGTTTGAAACAAAAGACTGCTTGGTTATAAGCAAAGTACTACCTCATCAGATTTTTAATTCAGAACGTGCAGTCAGCATTACTTGCAGCCGGAGCTGTGCTACTGCTGTCTCAACCCAAAGCTGAGGAGCTTTTCATACCTGCAAAACCATCGCTTTATCTTCTCACCTCAGAGTAGCTTGCCAGTTTGTGAACTGTGACCATTATACTTACCATGTTCAAAAATAAAAATGGTGCTGCAAAGATTACTTGCTGTTTCTTCAAATTTTTAATTAAGAAGGCAGATATTTGATTTTCCTTCTTGAAGCACCAATTATGTAACCAACATCGGGGCGCCTTCCTCCCGCGGTAGAGATGACCAAGGGGATATAGTGTCCTGAATTTGGGTGTTATCTTGATGATGTCAACTCTAAGCCCAAGGGGAGAGGCAAACCAGACAGCATGAGAGAACTTACAGTAAAGAAAAAGGTAGAAGTCATCTTCTTTTTTGCCACATCTGGTACAATTTGGATCAGTGTGTTTGGATCTCGCTGCAACTCTCATATCTGTTGCTATGGCTCCTCTCATGCTATGGCTCCTCTCATTAGGGCATGCTCAATGCACTTCCCTAGAGGTACTGCCTCACACCTTTAACTAGGTTCGGGTGGTCCAAAGTAGGTTCAGATGAGGAGGCAGCCTCCTATTTAGGAAGTGAGATCTTAAGCCTTAAAAGCATGGTTTTTGGAGAGAGAAAGAGATATATAGTGTCATATTTGTGGGGTCCCTTCTCCCTTTTTTCTGACTAGTTGTAGCTTCCATTGAAGAGATAAAATTCACCCTGTTGCTTATGATAACTTTCTTACATGGAGCAGCTAGTTGTGTATGCCACTATTGCTCATGCCCTTAGTCTCCATCCAAATACATGTACTCTTGGTGGAATATTACCACATTTCCATATTTCCTGGAGGATTATTCTTGTCTTTGGCGAAATGGTTTGATGAGGCCCAACATTTAGTCCATAGAATGAGGGACAGAAAATTTGGTAAGCACTTTTTGAGGTGCAAATGCCAGGAGGAGTGTATTTCCAAATTAGTATATCAATTCAGTTTGAAAACAAAAGACTGCTTGGTTATAATCAAAGTACTACCTCATCAGATTTTTAATTCAGAACGTGCAGTCAGTATTATCTTCTCACCTCAGAGTAGCTTGCCAGTTTGTGAACTGTGACCATTATATTTACCATGTTCAAAAATAAAAATGGTGCTGCAACGATTATCTGCTGTTCTTCAAATTTTTAATTAAGAAGGCAGATATTTGATTTTCCTTCTTGAAGCACCAATTATGTAACCAACATCGGGGCGCCTTCCTCCCGCGGTAGAGATGACCCCATGGGGTTGACTGCCAGAGACGACGTTCTTGGTGGCCGGGTGGAGGAGAAGGACACAGTGGGTTCTAGTTGGGGTTTTGTAGGTCTGGAGCCTCTTGGTGAGATGATATCACTCAGGAGCAAGAAATCCTGATGGTCTATTTTGCTCGATTTTCTCTTTTTTTCTTTCCTTTTTTTCGAGAAAAATAAAAAGCTTTTGCGTTCCCTTTTATTGAAAAGATAGAAGGGTTTGTGTTACACTCCAAATAGGTTTACAGCAATGTGCCAATGTCTTAATAAAGCATCGAGCAAACTACACTTGATGTCCAATCAGTCTACATTTCCACTATCCGAGCAAAGTCTCTCACTCTGGGTCGCACCAGCGTGTTGCTTGCGATGAGATCTTCGAAACAAACCTATTATTGGATTTATTTTGGTGGTATTTTGCTAATGGACTCAAAACGTAAGAACTATGTTAGTACATTGTTTGTGCTTGGCCAGTTTTATGTTGGTAACGGACTCAAAATGTAAAGAATAATACTTCGGAGACCCGATGCATCACTGCCAAGACCATTAGAGCTAGCAAAAGATGGTAAGATTCCCGAAAGATGAAATCTGTTGCAAAAGAGATTCATGTTGGCACATTGCCTTCCTCTCTACAAAGTATCATGACACGAAATCAGTAATCAATTGTGATTCTTATTGTGAATTTAAGCATCTTTTCTAACATCGAAACCCTGGTTTTACTTAGTACATGTAATTAGGAAAAAGTTTTGGTCTAATGTTTCCATTGTTCAGACACAGGGTCAGAGAATAAGTAAAAGAAGAACAAGGGGATACTACCCAAGAAAAAATATGGTCAAGTATTGATCTGGATGTTCTGTCTGCTAACAAATCGGAACAATAAATGTCACTGTGGCATGGTAGTATGCAGTAGCAGACTAGCAGTTGTTGTTTTTCAGGCTTTAGGTAAATAAAATCCCATTAGGCAGCCATTAAAAACTGGGAAGATGCTTGAAGAAATTTTTTGTTTCAAAATAAGAACAAGACATGAAGAAAAAACATGTTTGTAGAAACTACCGCTTCTAAACTCTTGCTGTTGGTAAAATAGTCATGTTACCTTGGTCTCAATTACAAACTTGTTATGATACAAAATCAGTAACCAACACATGAAAAGTATTCCCTCTGTCCGGAAAAAAATGTTACATATGCACGTAGATAAATCTGCAACATCCTTTTCTAGTTGGAGAGACTAGTAGTAGCACTTGAAAAATTCGAGGATCTTCAGAAAACCAAACCATTTGCACAAATTGACATTACAGTAGGTGCAGATAAGCTGCAAAGCAGAAGGCTCTACTTTATCTGTGCAATCAAACCCTACTGCTTGCCAATCTATGAAGTAAACCACCATTTTCATATGGATCTGGTTCAGGTACTCAGTTTTTCTACTTGAAAATGCTATTACACTGCAGCCTAGTAGTAGCAAAAAAATATTATATTTTTCACAAAGAGGCACGCACTAGGTAGGTTAGCTTCGATGAAATGAAGGTTTTTTTTTCAATCTGAATGAAGCGCCAGCAATTCTCACAAAAATCAAAGACCAGTTTGTCATGGGAACAACACAAAGGTTGAATCTTTAGCGAAAACTGAGGAAGATCTCCAAGCACACATGCAGAAGAACAGCTACGATTCCCAACACATAAATAGATAGATAGATAGATATAGTCTGACGGAGCATATATAGCATGCTTCAGAAAACAAGTCTACTAAGCAGCACTCAACAGTAGGAGTTGCAGCATAATCTGTAGACAGACAATCGATACGATAATGAAGGACTACTTGAGGGTCTTGAGGTCAACACAGCGAAACTTAACGTCATAGAAGAGCACGCTGAAGGCGGCGGACAAATCCCACATGTAGGCGATCTTGTCTTGACCGTCGTTGAGGCCCTGGCTGGACCAGGGGCTGTCAGGCCGGAGCGCCGACGCCACCCCAGTCCCCGCGAAGACGACAGCCATCTTCTTGAGCGCCTGCATCGCGTCGATCACAGCGTCGGAGGTAACAGATCCGTGGGCGCACTCAACTTGCAGCTTGATGAAGGACTTGCCAATTGAGACCACCTCCTTCGTTGCATACATGGAATGGAAGAAGTTGGATTATCAGCAAACTAGTAGTACATCAGATGGTGGAGCTTGCGATTTTCTTTCATGTCATCAAAAAAAGAAACAATCTTTGGATCGAGGTATATACCTGGAAGGCGACGTCGGTGAAGGGGAACCCACCGCCGGCGACCTTGTGGACCATCTGGCCCAGAAGTGCGAGCGCGTCTCCGCAGGTTCCCGTGAGGTGGCTGACAAGGTCCTCGTCGGCGTCCACCGAGACATACCGGCGCTTGTCGACGCCAGACTCGTTGACGGCGGGAACAGCGCGCGCGGCGTACCTCCACTTGATGTCGGTGACGAGCGCAGCGAATTCTTTGGCGAGGTCCCAGAGGAAGGTCGCCTTGGCTTCCTGGGTGGAGAGGGGCTCGGCGTGGGCGGGCATTGCAGGGATGGGGCGGAGCTCCGCGGCGGCCTCAGCGCCGATGAAGAACGTGGCGACGTGGCGTAGCCCCTCCATGGCCCCGAGGAGGCCGTGGGCGTTGGCGCAGTTGTCCTGGCACTGGGACTCCAGGCCGGCGAACGCGACAGCGACGCGAGCGAGCTCCTGCATGTGGAAGTGAAACGGAAGAGTAAGAAAGAAGTGGAAGGAAACCAGATTCAGGACTAGTACGCGCGGCAGGCCGGTGAACGCGACAGCGCTCAGGTAGTATGGTGGAACTGGGAGGAGGGGAGCAGATCCATTGAACTGACCTTGAAAACGAGGGTTTCGGTGAGGTTGAAGCTGAGGCCTTTGGTCATGGTGGCGAGGAGCTCTCGCGCGTCGGCGAGCGTGATGGTGACCTGGTCCACCAGAGGCTTGTCGCCGTGGAGGACGACGGCGGCGGCGCAGGTGAGCTTGACCCGTGCCTCGTCCATGGCGGCCTCAAAGGCCTGGAGACCGAGACCGACGGCGGCGGTACCGAGAGGGAGAGAGGAAGTGGTGATGGAGGCAGACATGGCGCGCGCGCTAGCTTCTTGGTGGTGAAGTCTTCTCTTCTCTTCTCGGTGGCGGTGGCGGTGGCTTGTGGTGGGAGGGGACGGTGTCAGGCGAGCGGCTGCTTTATAGCGGAGCAGCAGGGGCAGGGCAGGGCGGGAGGCAGGTTGCGCCGCAGCTCAAGACCAATCCACTGGACAAGGATCCGTTGTGTTCCTCCGGTCCGGTCAAAAGTTTCTTTCTGTTGAAGAAAGCTGGGGAAAACGATAGAAACCGCATCACCAAACAGCTATGTGCTCGTTCCCGCACCTCAATTCGAATTTTTTTGAATGTTTCATGTCCATGCAATTACAGGTAGTATAGTGTTGACAATCCCGGGATCAAAATTTCCCACCCACCCAGTCGTTAGATCAAACGTTTTCGGACCGTTAGATCGGTTTCTATGACCAGTTTTTCCTTAGAGCATCTCGATCTAACAGTTACCTACAAAACGAGTTCAGCCCAATGAACTCGTGTTTACGGGTCCAGAAACTGCTGGCGCGAAACAGAACCCGTAAATCGGATCTGTAATACAAAACATGATATTCTGTTTTACTAGTTCGGTTTACGAGCTTTCTGTTTTGTTGGTCCGGTTTACGGGCTATGTTCCGCAGCGACAGCATCCGAACCTATAAAAACAGAGTTTTTCACCGATTTCATATGCAAGTTCAAGATCACAAATTTCCAAATGCAAACAATCAATGCATAGTTCTACATCAAATCGTCGCGACAAATCGAGCATAGTTCATATATAGCAAACACTTGGTGCACCTCGTCACCCAAATCAAACCGATACACCTTCATCGCCACCACCTCAATGAGTAGCCGATGCGCCACCACCGTCGCCACCTTCATCATGAGTAGCCGATGCGCCACCACCGTCGCCACCTTCATCACCACCACCTCCATGAGTAGCCGATGCACCGTCGCTCGCCACTTGATGCGCTAGCCTTATTCTCTCCATGATCTCCACCATGGCATCCTTCCACCAATCCTGTTGGGTTTGAATGCAAAGCTTTTGCCATCGCCGCCGATCATGTCTTTATACCTAACATCCTATTCGGTTACGTTGCGAGAAAACAACAAAAAATCCTACGATTGAAATACATAGCCAAGATATATTCTATGCAGATGCAAAGTAACGGAGGGATTCGGTGTTCATACCCTTGAAGACCGAAAAGCTTAACGTTCACGATGAACATTGTCGATGAAGTTGTACGTTTGTGCCGACCTAAAGGTCGCGAAGAAGTCCAACGATGAAGCGTTCCTTCTACACACGTACGGTGTATAGACGTCCCCTGGGCTCCGGTCTAGTGCAGCAGTGGAAGAAGAAGATTCAGACCGGTGTTCTAGCAGCATGATAGCGTGCAGATGCTGGAGAATACACCAACCTACGTGCGTTCCAAACTTCGGGAACACACGTGACGCAGAGGAGAGGAAGAGAGAACTCAAGGGGATGAATGAGGAGAGCCACAAGAGGCTCTTTATATATGGGTAAGGGGAGAGGGGGCCACCAAGGGGCTTCCACTGCCCCTCCTTGCGCCGCCTTCGGCCACCCTAGGGTTAAGGTTTGGGCGCGGGCGACCCTCTTGGGCCGCTGCCCCACCCTTTCCCTAGGTGGCCCGGTTGGCCCCCTTTCTTGGGATGCCCTATTGTGGCCCAGTTAGGGGTTCCTTATTTTTTTATTTTATACTTAATTATTTAATTCATATAATTAAATAATCAACTTATATGTGAGTCTCCGAACTATTCATTGACCCCGAAACTTATTCTAATTCCTCTCCGGAACAATTCCGTTGTTCTCTTTCTATTCTCATACAATACCGAATCAATCTCAAAGCGTTATATACCCTTAAGTGTGCCACCCTATGAGTTCGGGAATGCGTAGAGATGACCGAGACATCTCTCCAGATCAATGACCATCAGGTGGTTCTGGAAAACCATAACTATCCCTATGCAAACACGAATATAAGTATATCGTTTGAACCTCAACGTCGACTCCCATTCCGTTTGATACATGATACCTAGTTTGTCCAATAGTTAATCTTTAGTATCTGTCATACCTTGTTCATCTTGTTACCGACAAACATATTCAACTAGTTATCCTGATATCGTATCCTCGTGACCTAGTCACATGCTTGCAAGCGGTGTTGATGTAATATCACTGAGTGGCCCCCTTTGGATCTATCCATCATAGGATGTACAAATCCAGTTATTGACGTATACGTCTCAACCCATCCCATTGGAATACCTGAGCAGCAACTTTATGACTAACTTGTTACGGTGTAGTGGTTGATGATGTCTAAGCAACCGCCAGTGACAGTGATAAAATATTGTCTCACGGTCTATGGATTATATTACAACCTTTCATGACAGTATTGCAATGTTGAACTTTGTGAGTGGATCACATTGCAATACCTTACATGGGTGTGTGTCCATCACCTTCTCTAAGATGACTTCATTATTAATGTCGTTGTAAACCTTGATCATCTTATTAATCAATGGACTTGGATTACTAGGGAAAGATGTTTGTTTACATATCACACGTGTATCCATGTTTCTTTTTAATATAGTTGTAGCATGGTATAAAACTTATTATCAACAATTGCAGATATGATAATAAAAACATCTTTATTTATTTATCTCTAGGACACATATCCAACAATCTCCCACTTGTACTAGATTAAAAATAAAAGTAGTTTACATTTGGAAAAGCTATAACACCCATAGACCTTTGGTGCTCATCATGCTTCGCTTGTGGTAGAGGCTGCTTGTGGTAGAGGCTACGTGGGTGGATCCGCGACATTCAGATCATTTTGTATTTTTGCAAACTTTAACTTCTCTATCACGCACATAATCCCTTATGATGTGATATCTTCAGGGAATGTGTTTGGCTATTGAGTGTGCCCTTGGGTCCTTCGTATTGGCAATGGCTCTTGTGTTATCACAATAGAGTATCACAAGATCATGATGGGTTCGTTGCATGGAAAACAAAAAAATTCCTACCGCAAAGACTAACAAATCCAAGATCTAATCTATGGAAAAGCCAAGATCTAATCTACAAGATCGGAGCAACAAGATGGAGATGAGACTAACCCTCGAAGATTCCAAAGCCTACGAGATTAATCTCGTTGTTGGTGTAGACGATCGTTCCGGTGCTGCAATCCGGCAGCACTTCCGTACTCGGTCGCGCGTACGGTGTCGATGAAGCTCATCCTCTTCCCGTTCCAGCGGGCAGCGGAGGTGTGGTAGATCTCCACGGAATCCCAGCAGCACGACGGCATGGTGGTGGTGGTGGAGAAGAAATACTGCAGGGCTTCGCCTAAGCCTGAGCAGCGTATGGATGAGGAAGAGAGGGGGCGGCCAGGGTTGGAAGGATGGGTGTGGTGGCCGGCCACCCCCTCCCCTCTTTATATAGGGGGAGGGGTCGGCCTAGGGTTTCCCCCTGGCCCCACCTCTTCCTTGGCCGGCGCATGAGGGGGGGAAGTCTTCCCCCCAAGTCTTCCCCTTTATCTCTTCATTTAAACACTTTAATCTTGAGATAGATTCTATCTCTAGGGGTGGGCCGGCCTGGGCCCACATGTCATAATGGGCAGGACCCACCATGCCATGTGGCGCCTATGTGGCCTCTCCCGGGGTGGTGGGCCCACTGGTGACCCTTCTAGAGCATTCTAGAAGCTCCAGTCAAAACACCGGAACTTTCCCGAACCCCGGACTACAAAATGATCTAGTTGAGTATTTGTGGATGTGGAGAGGAAACACCCGATGATTTGTGGGACTTGTTGGATTTTAGTTTATTTGATTCTTGTATGGATAATTTAATTTATATTTTAAAATTATTAGTGTGAAATAAATTGTGTTTTTATAAACTGCAAATACACTTCAAATTATTGTTTAAACTATGCAAAATTTATAATTTGGTAAAAAATAAAAAAAATTGCGAGGGCGGCCGTGTGGACGCGCCGGTGTGGGACGGTTATCCCTAAACTAAGGAGCTCCTGCCAACACGCCATATATAGTTGTGCTTACACACTAGTGAAGATGATCTTACATTTTTTCGATAAAGGGAATATATTAATATCAAGAAGATACCAATTACACCCAGCCTCTGCAACTACGCGGTACCGTAATAATAGTACGGATGCACCCAGCCAAAAAATAAAAATAAAACTAAGAAACAAAAGGTCCCGCTACGGTGTTCTAGCCGTAGGAGCAAAAATACATCCACCACCATGACAACACCCGAACTTCAGACTCTCCAAAAACGACGCCTCCAAGAAGAAATTAGTGCACAAGGGTCATCGTCGCCCGATCAAAAGATATTAGGTTTTCACCCTGAAGATAATCCCCGCTCTCAAAACAATGCCTTCAACAAAGCAATTACCAGGCACAACCAGTTAAGATCAGACCTTGGATTTTCACCCTGAAAGGTAGGACTCTGAATTTCACCTATGTTGCCGCCCCCACTTGCATATTGCTGCTGCGAAACTCAGAACACCAAGCAAGCCCCTCGACAATATAGACTCAGAACTCTATTGCTAGTCCTCCAATCTGGCCTCGCCTCTGATTTCACCATGTACCAGAATGTCATATGATGGTAGCACATAACAGAGCATTGCATCGCTCCCTCCAGAAGCAAACGGTCGGAATAAAAGTATGGGTGTGCACTGCCGGATACCACCAAATCCAGCAAACTCCGGGCAAAAGATGCACTGTTCCATTTGCCAGCGGAGCTTTCCAAAACTCATCACTCTAGCCAGATCAAGATGGACATGCCTTAGGTAGGTCTTCATCTTCGCATAAGATAGACCCGAGGACCGCCACCATTATTCGGGTCGGGCCCAACGCAGCCGACCATCCCAAGCCGGCCGAGGCAACGCGGCGAGACGCCTTGCAACCGGCCGACGCTCCACCGGTGACAACAAAGATCACAGAGAGGGAAATGAGAAGACCGACCTAGGGCTTACACCCATCTAGTCCATCCTACCTCGCACCGCCACCACCGACCTAGCCCGCCGCGAGCGGCCACAACCACCATCACCAGGACACCGCCCAGACCGGCGCCTAGGCCGCCTTTCGCCACGGAGCTGATGCCCTAGGCACGCCACCGCTCACGACGTTAGGCGTGCCGCTCAGGCCGCCACACATCGAGCAGCCAGCACGTTGTGGTGCCCGGTGAGCACACCACACTGATACGTCTCAAACGTATCTTTAATTTCTTCTGTTCCATGCTAGTTTTATGACAATACTCACATGTTTTACATACACTTTATATCATTTTGATGCATTTTCCGGCACTGACCTATTAACAAGATGCTGAAGCGCCAGTTCCTGTTTTCTACTGTTTTTGGTTTCAGAAATCTTACAAAGGAAATATTCTCGGAATTGGACGAAACAAAAGCCCACGGTCTTATTTTCCACGGAGCTTTCCAGAACACCGAAGGGGATACGGAGAGGGTCCAAGGTGGCCCCACACCAGAAGGCGGCGCGGCCAAGGAGGGGGCGCGCCGGCCTA
Organism: Lolium rigidum; assembly: GCF_022539505.1. Lineage (NCBI taxonomy): Eukaryota > Viridiplantae > Streptophyta > Magnoliopsida > Poales > Poaceae > Lolium > Lolium rigidum. The sequence continues at coordinate 55,896,556 of NC_061511.1, read as the reverse complement.
TGGTGTGGGCCCCTCGGCCGCCACCCGACTCTGCCCTTTCACCTATAAAAACTCTCCGTCGTGAAAACCCTAGTACCGAGAGCCACGATACGAGAAAACATACTGCGACGCCGTCGCCGCCAATCCCATCTCGGGGGATTCTGGAGATCGCCTCCGGCACCCTGCCGGAGACGGGAATCATCACCGGAGGGCTCTACATCATCATGTCCGCCTCCGGATTGATGCGTGAGTAGTTCATCCCTGGACTATGGGTCCATAGCAGTAGCTAGATGGTTGTCTTCTCCTCTTGTGCTATCATGTTTAGATCTTGTGAGCTGCCTAACATGATCAAGATCGTCTATTTGTAATGCTACATGTTGTGTTTGTTGGGATCCGATGAATATGGAATACTATGTCAAGTTGATTATTGATCTATCATATATGTGTTGTTTATGATCTTGCATGCTCTCCGTTGCTAGTAGAGGCTCTGGCCAAGTTGATACTTGTGACTCCAAGAGGGAGTATTTATGCTCGATAGTGGGTTCATGCCTCCATTGAATCTGGGACAGTGACAAAAAGTTCTAAGATTGTGGATGTGCTGTTGCCACTCGGGATAAAACATCAATGCTTTGTCTAAAGATATTTGTGTTGATTACATTACGCACCATACTTAATGCAATTGTATATTGTTTGCAACTTAATACTTGAAGGGGTGCAGATGCTAACCCGAAGGTGGACTTTTTAGGCATAGATGCATGCTGGATAGCGGTCTATGTACTTTGTCGTAATGCCCTAAGTAAATCTCATAGTAGTCATCATGATATGTATGTGCATTGTTATGCCCTCTCTATTTGTCAATTGCCCAACTATAATTTGTTCACCCAACATGCTATTTATCTTATTGGAGAGACACCACTAGTGAACTGTGGACCCCGGTCCATTCTTTTACATCTGAAATACAATCAACTGCAATCTCTGTTCTCTGTTGTTTTTCACAAGCAAACATCATTTTCCACACCATACGTTTAATCCTTTATTTACAGCAGGCCGGTGAGATTGACAACCTCACTGTTAAGTTGGGGCAAAGTACTGTGATTGTGTTGTGCAGGTTCCACGTTAGCGCCGGAATCCCTGTTGTTGCGCCGCACTACACTCCTTCACCAACAACCTTCATGTGGCCTTCATCTCCTACTGGTTCGACAACCTTGGTTTCTTAGTGAGGCAAACTTGCTGCTGTATGCATCACACCTTCCACTTGGGGTTCCCAACGGGCGTGTGCTTTACGCGTCAACAAGCTAAATTTGTGGCGCCATTCCCGGGGAGATCAAGACATGCTGCAAGGGGAGTCTCCCACATCCAATCTCTTTACTTTGTTTATGGTCTTGCTTTACTTTATTTTATTTTCCGTTTTTTTTTGCTTTCCTTATATCAAAAATACATAAAAAATTAGTTACTTGCATTTGCTTTATTTAATTTAGTTTGCTTAGTTTATTTTTATTATTGCTAAAATGAGTAATCCTGAAGTTGAAGTTCGTTCGTTTAAACAACAAGGGGGAGAAAGTTTTAAAGATGTTTGGTATAGAATTAGTGATGCTCATCATAGGTGCAATAAGAAACACTCCACTACTATCCTCCTTAGAAACTTTTATGTCGGTATCTTTAGCTGGAATAGGTATGTTCTTGATACTCTTGCGGGAGGTAATTTCCTAGGCACTCCTGCTTTAGAAGCTAGTTGCATTATTGAGAGTCTAGTTGGAATACCACTTGTTAATGAAGCTAAAATTGAAATCTCTCTTGAAGATGTTATGAAAAAGTTGGAGGCCATAGAGAAAAATCTTCCAAGTGTTGAGACTAAATTGGAAATATTACTTGATAACACTGATAAACTTGATAAATCTCTAGGAAGAACTAATGAAAAAATTGATGTCTTAGAAACTTGTGCTATCCATGATAACCAAACCCATAGGATTGGTGAACTTGAAGAAGCTATGGGAACCTTGGGTTCAACTTTTTCTTCCCTTAAGTTTAAGGAGAAAGCTTATGTGGGTAAGGAGCAAAAATTCATGTATGTCTCTAGAGTGCCTAAGCCAAAGAATTATTATAAGCCTAAAATTGATAAAGCCCTTAGTACCGCTATGGGAAATTTAGATAATGGAGCATCTAAGATACCTATTGTGACAAGTTGTGTTTTTAAGGAAAATCATGATGTTGATGCTTCTTCTCTCGATGATACTTGAGTTACACTTTCTGCGCCTAGCTGAAAGGCGTTAAAGAAAAGCGCTTATGGGAGACAACCCATTATTTTATTTCTGCAATTTTTTTTATATTCGTGTCTTGGAAGTTGTTACTACTGTAGCAACCTCTTCTTATCTTTATTTTACTGCATTGTTGTGCCAAGTAAAGTCTTTGATAGTAAGGTTGATACTAGATTTGGATTTCTGCGCAGAAACAGATTTGTAGCTGTCACGAATTTGAGTAGAACTCTCTGTAGGAAAACTCAGAAAAATCTGCGAAAAATCATGAGTGATCCTCAGATATGTACGCAACTTTCATTCAATTTGAGCTTCTTCATCTGAGCATGTTAAGTGCCTCAAAAAAAATCATCTTTACGGACTGTTCTGTTTTGGCAGATTCTGCCTTTTATTTCGCATTGCCTCTTTTACTGTGTTGAATGGATTTCTTTGTTCCATTAACTTCCAGTAGCTTTGAGGAATGTCCAGAAGTGTTAAGAATGATTGTGTCCTCTCTGAACATGTGAATTTTTGATTATGCACTAACCCTCTATTGTTTTGAGTTTGGTGTGGAGGAAGTTTTCAAGGGTCCAGAGAGGAGGATTATATAATATGATCAAGAAGAGTGAAAAGTCTAAGCTTGGGGATGCCCCCGTGGTTCATCCCTGCATATTTCAGGAAGACTCGAGCATCTAAGCTTGGGGATGCCCAAGGCATCCCCTTCTTCATCGACAACTTATCAGGTCACCTCTAGTGAAACTATATTTTTATTCCGTCACATCTTATGTGCTTTACTTATAGCGTCTGTATGTTTTTATTTTTGTTTTTGTTTGAATAAACTCGGATCCTAGCATTCTTTGTGTGGGAGAAAGACACGCTCCGCTGTTTCATATGAACACTGGTGTTCTTAGCTTTACTTTTAATGTTCATGGCGAAGGTTGAAAACTGCTTCGTTCATTGCTATTTGGTTGGAAACAGAAAATGCTTCATGTGGTAATTGGTATATGGTCTTGAATAATTTGATACTTGGCAATTGTTTTGAGTTCTGAAATAGATCATGTTTAAGCTCTTGCATCATGTAGTTTAAACCTATTAATGAAGAACTACCATAGAGCTTGTTGAAATTTGGTTTGCATGATTGGTCTCTCTAAAAGTCTAGATATTTTCTGGTAAAGGTGTTCGAACAACAAGGAGACAGTGTAGAGTCTTATAATGCTTGAAATATGTTCTTATTTAAGTTTTGCTGTACCGGTTCATACTTGTGTTTGCTTCAAACAACCTTGCTAGCCAAAGCCTTGTACTGAGAAGGAATGCTTCTCGTGCATCCAAAACCTTGAGCCAAAACCCATGCCATTTGTGTCCACCATACCTACCTACTACATGGTATTTCTCTGCCATTCCAAGTAAATTGCTTGTGTGCTACCTTTCAAATTTCATTCCTTGTCTTTGCAATACATAGCTCATGGGAAAATAGCTTAAAAAACTATTGTGGTATTGAATATGTTGCTTATGTATCTTATTTCTTATAAGTTGCTTGTTGAGCGGTAACCATGTTTCGGGGACGCCATCAACTATTACACCTTTGTTGAATATCATGTGAGTTGCTATGCATGTTCGTCTTGTCTGAAGTAAGGGTGATTTATCATGATTAAATGGTTTGAGTATACATATTGTTAGAGAAGAACATTGAGCCGCCAACTAAAGCCATGTATCATGGTGGAAGTTTCAGTTTGGACATTAATCCTCAATCTCTTATGAGAATATTATCTGTTGTTGAATGGTTAAGCATTAAAGAGGAGTCCATTATCTGTTGTCTATGTTGTCCCGGTACTGATGTCCTCAAGTTGAGATCTATCAAAAACGAGAAATCAAATGTGATCTATCTCCTTGGACCTTTGTACAGGTGACATAGAGGTACCCCTTTGTGACACTTGGTTGAAACATATGTAATGCAATGATAATCCATGAAAATCCGAGCTAATTAGGACAAGGTGCGAGCACTATTGGTATTCTATGCATGAGGCTTGCAACTTATAGGATGTCTTATGCATAACACATATGAATTATTACTACCGTTGACAAAATTATTTCTATGATTTCAAAATAAAAAGCTCTAGCACAAGAGTAATCCCTGCTTCCCTCTGCGAAGGGCCCTTTCTTTTACTTTATGTTGAGTCAGTTTACCTACTTCTTTCTATCTTAGAAGCAAACACTTGTGTCAACCGTGTGCATTGATTCTTACATACTTGCTTATTTGCATTCATCATATTACTTTGTGTTGACAATTATCCATGAGATAAACATGTTGAAGTTGAAAGCAACTGCTGAAACTTATATCTTCCTTTGTGTTGCTTCAAAACCTTCTACTAAGAATTTATTACTTTACGAGTTAACTCCTATGCAAGACTTATTGATGTTTGTCTTTAAAGTACTATTCATGAAAAGTCTTTGCTATATGATCAGTTGTTTAGTCATTATCTTTACCTTTGCTTTGAATCACTTCATTCATCTCATATGATTTACAATAGTATTGATCAAGATTATGATAGCAGCATGTCACTTCATAAATTATCCTTGTTATCGTTTACCTACTCGAGGGCAAGTAGGAACTAAGCTTGGGGATGCTTGATACGTCTCAAACGTATCTATAATTTCTTATGTTCCATGCTAGTTTTATGACAATACTCAGATGTTTTACATACACTTTATATCATTTTGATGCATTTTCCGGCACTAACCTATTAACAAGATGCCGAAGCGCTAGTTCCTGTTTTCTGCTGTTTTTGGTTTCAGAAATCTTACACAGGAAATATTCTCGGAATTGAACGAAAGAAAAGCCCACGGTCTTATTTTCCACGGAGCTTTCCAGAACACCGAAGGGGATACGGAGAGGGGCCAAGGTGGCCCCACACCACAAGGCGACGCGGCCAAGGAGGGGGGCGCGCCGGCCTATGGTGTGGGCCCCTCGGCCGCCTCCCGACTCTGCCCTTTCGCCTATAAAAACTCTCCGTCACGAAAACCCTAGTACCGAGAGCCACGATACGAGAAAACATACTATGACGCCGTCGCCGCCAATCCCATCTCGGGGATTCGGAGATCGCCTCCGGCACCCCGCCGGAGAGGGGAATCATCACCGGAGGCCTCTACATCATCATGCCCGCCTCCGGATTGATGCGTGAGTAGTTCATCCTCGGACTATGGGTCCATAGCAGTAGCTAGATGGTTGTCTTCTCCTCTTGTGCTATCATGTTTAGATCTTGTGAGCTGCCTAACATGATCAAGATCGTCTATTTGTAATGCTACATGTTGTGTTTGTTGGGATCCGATGAATATGGAATACTATGTCAAGTTGATTATTGATCTATCATATATGTGTTGTTTATGATCTTGCATGCTCTCCGTTGCTAGTAGAGGCTCTGTCCAAGTTGATACTTGTGACTCCAAGAGGGAGTATTTATGCTCGATAGTGGGTTCATGCCTCCATTGAATCTGGGACAGTGACAGAAAGTTCTAAGGTTGTGGATGTGCTGTTGCCACTAGGGATAAAACATTAATGCTTTGTCTAAGGATATTTGTGTTGATTACATTACGCAACATACTTAATGCAATTGTCTGTTGTTTGCAACTTCATACTGGAAGGGGTGCGGATGCTAACTGATGGTGTGTAAGACACACGTCCGTTGGGAACCCCAAGAGGAAGGTGTGATGCGCACAGCAGCAAGTTTTCCCTCAGTAAGAAACCAAGGTTATCGAACCAGTAGGAGTCAAGAAACACGTGAAGGTTGTTGGTGGCGGAGTGTAGTGCGGCGCAACACCAGGGATTCCGGCGCTAACGTGGAACCTGCACAACACAATCAAAGTATTTTGCCCCAATGTAACAGTGAGGTTGTCAATCTCACCGGCTTGCTGTAAACAAAGGATTAGATGTATAGTGTGGAAGATGATGTTTGTTTGCGAAGAACAGTAAAGAACAATTGCAGTAGATTGTATTTCAGATGTAAAGAATGGACCGGGATCCACAGTTCACTAGTGGTGTCTCTCCCATAAGATAAATAGCATGTTGGGTGAACAAATTACAGTTGGGAAATTGACAAATAAAGAAGGCATAACAATGCACATACATATATCACGATGAGTACTATGAGATTTAATCAGGGCATTACGACAAAGTACATAGACCGCTATCCAACATGCATCTATGCCTAAAAAGTCCACCTTCAGGTTATCATCCGAACCCCTTTCGTATTAAGTTGCAAACAACGGACAATTGCATTAAGTATGGTGCGTAATGTAGTCAACACAAATATCCTTAGACAAAGCATTGATGTTTTATCCCTAGTGGAAACAAGCACATCCACAACCTTAGAACTTTCCGTCACCGTCCCGCATTCAATGGAGGCATGAACCCACTATCGAGCATAAATACTCCCTCTTGGAGTCACAAGTATCAACTTGGCCGAGCCTCTACTAGCAACGGAGAGCATGCAAGAACATAAATAACACATATGATAGATTGATAATCAACTTGACATAGTATTCAATATTCATCGGATCCCAACAAACACAACATGTAGCATTGCAAATAGATGATCTTGATTATGATAGGCACCTCACAAGATCTAACATGATAGCACAATGAGGAGAAGACAACCATCTAGCTACTGCTATGGACCCATAGTCCAGGGGTTAACTACTCACACATCGATCCGGAGGCGATCATGGTGATGAAGAGACCTCCGGGAGATGATTCCCCTCTCCGGCAGGGTGCCGAAGGCGATCTCCCGAATCCCCCGAGATGGGATTGGCGGCGGCGGCGTCTCCGGAAGGTTTTCCGTATCGTGGCTCTCGCATGCGGGGTTTTCGCGACGAAGGCTTTAAGTAGGCGGAAGGGCGGAGTCGGAGGGCTGACAGGGGCACCACACAATAGGGCGGCGCGGGCCCCCCCTTGGTCGCGCCGCCTTATGGTGTCGGCGCCCCGTGGCCCCACTTCGTTTCTCCCTCGGTCTTCTGGAAGCTAGCACATGTAACTGGAACGGGAAGTGGCTT
>NC_061511.1:55847092-55889200 GCF_022539505.1 Lolium rigidum | reverse complement strand
GTCTAATCTTGGCGCGTTCAGTCCTAGAATTAACGGTAATCTTCCGCCGCATGCTCACTTTGGATCTCCCACACCATGGCTCTTCAACGCACTGAAGAAAATTATTAGAAGCTTCTTCTGGAAAGGTGGTGAGGATGCAAAGAGTGAACACTGCCTAGTTGCGTGGGAGGCCGTTTGCAAGCCAACAATCTATGGTGGGTTGGGTCTTCACAACTTGAAGCTAATAAACACGGCATTGCGTACGCGCTGGTGCTGGCTTGCTAGAACTGCCTGTTATCATCTGTTGAGTGAACTCGATGTGGTGTATCACGTCAAACCGAAGATACTTTTGGAACTCGCATCACATTATGGAGTGTAAGCTGGTGAAACGAGGTAACAACTCTCATCTTCAGGTGCTCATCTAGTGGGCGCGTCAACCATCATCGACAACAGCTTGGGAAGATTACGAGACTCTCAAGACACGTTCCAGATGCAGCAGCGTGGGGATATAGTGCGTCTCAAGGGGAGAACCGGCAATGCTACGGTGGTTGCACCGACAGACTGGACGATCAGTGATGCAGGACATGCGAGTAAGCGTGAAGCGTGGAGAGTTTAAATGTGAGCTGTGGGCTAAGAAGGGCCTTGTGGGCCGGAGCTGGGCGAAATGGACCGTGTAAAAGAAATCTCGAATCCACTTTCCCCCTTCATCATTCTTGTCTCACGCTTCTCCCCGTATCTATACTAATATATTGGAGTAGGTCGTAGCCCGTCAAACGCGTTTGGTGAAAGAGAATCGCCATAGGTCAAAATAATTTTATGTGTTTGGCATTGACTAGAAACTGTGGTATTAATACTGCATTATTCCTCAAACTGTGGTGTTTTCGAAGTATAAAGAAACAGCTCGTGACCTCTTTTTTCTGGAACAGTAAAAGTTAGAAAATTACGATGAGTGTGTGTGTCGGGCGGAAGACCCAGACACCGCATCCGTGCTTGGGAGGGAGAGACGGGTGTTGCCGAGCTGGCCAATGCCAGCAAGTTAAGCATGTGACCTCTGCTATAGTCCTCATTGTTGGCAATGTTGCTGGCTTAGTCCTCCTGCCACTTCCTGGCAAGCAGCCCTCTTGAGCCACAACGTATGCAACCTCCACACCTTGCTGTTGTGGAGGGATTATGAACACTAGCCAAACATGACAAAATATTCTTCAAACTTCAAGACAGCTCTGATATATCAAAATTGTAGTATCTTACGCCTAGGAAAAAAACTGTAGTTTTTTAATACTTTGGGTTTTCACATACTTTGCTACCTATAAGAAACGGCGAAAGCATGATGAATAATTTCCAGCTCTAAGATCCAAATGTAGGTGCCAAAGCGTGTTCTCTCTTTTATTTTCTTACATTTTCCAAGAGATCAACCTCAATGAAAGTTTGAAATGCATCCATAGCCTAGGATATAATTTTAAAAGATAGGGTACTTGCCAGATTGCTGGTCGGCTCTGTTCCGTTTTGTGCTGCCACGGAGCATGTGATACGGTGGTTGATGCCGATTCAGATGTAAGTTGGGAGAAACATAACTTTTTTTTAAATCTTGGAGGAGATAAGCAGCCTACCCTCCCATGAAAACAAGGTTGAAGAGGCAAACATATGTTGTTAGTATAGAATATTATCACAATATATAAGGGAGCCGAATATATGTGTGGCATTAGATAAGCTACTGTACTTGAACATAATTTAGGAGAAGAATCTATTAATTGAGATGCCATGTATAGAGATATAGGGTAGGTATTTTAGAAGAGCTACTGGACATGCTCTAAAGTGTCAAGATGGGAGAAGCCAAGGAGGAAAAGCTTGGTGAGAGAGATGTATTTTACCATGTACCGATGTTAACGAGTTACAACGAAAATAAACTACTTCAATTGCAGTGTACTTTACCTTTCCAATGTTATTCTTGCATATTATGTCGGTTTTTATTAAAAGACATATTATTGTAGTTTGAAAAATTATTTGTCTTCATAGAAATAAAGTCTAATTAACTGAGGTATGATTGATGTTGATTCATAGCACCGCCACTTTTCCTTATACAGTTACATGCATTACATTTGTGTTCAACTAGTCAATTCTATTTTGATATTTGTCTGAACATAAAAGGCCAGCTTTCGGTGCCAGCCGTTGCTCAATTATGCTAGTTATGGGAAGCTTAGGGGGTGTTTGTTTGGGCTTTCTTTGGCTTTCCAGTGGAAAAAGCTAGCGAATTAAAACAAATACTTCCTCCGGTCCACATTAATCGACTCCACTTTGTCTAGATTCGCATGCATCTAGTCTAAAAACTTAACTAGATACATATGAATCTAGATAAAATTGAGTCTATTAATATGGACCGGAGGGAGTAGGTGGTTTTGGAGGGTGGCTTTCCGAAAGCCAAAGCACCCTACATGCAAAGATGGGAAAACACGTTTTGAGGTGCTTCCCGCAACTTTCATTTTAACAGACGAATCATTTTCATAACTTGCCCATGTCATTTAAGACTATTCACATTGTGTGCCACCGCCGAGCTCTTTTCTGGTCCGTTCTGGCCCGCACATATCGCCCGCGCCTTCACCCGCGCAGTAACCCGCCGCCGCCACTCCCGCTGGCCGCCGCTGACCCTCCACCACTATTTACATTGTGTGCCACCACCGAGCTCTTTTCTTGCTCTGAACGCTCCATGTTTACATACCTTAAATATTATGTATGGTTCGGTTCAATATGATATTGACTTGGAGCTTTTGATGGTGTGGAGATGGCAAAATATCATAGGGATTTACAATATGGTATCATATATATGAATACCATATGTTCTCGAAATACAATATGGTATCAAAATTAGCTCAAATACATGTTCTCGAAACTCGGGGTATTTCAGACAATTTATCTCTTCACAGCCAGACAACTAGCCAACTTGCCAAACAGTTAAACTTGGAAATCAGCTTTCCCTACGCAACAGCTTTTCCTACACATCAGATTTTCCTGCACAGCCAGCCAGCCAAAGCCCAAACTAATGGACCTTTAGTAGCTTTGGCACCTTCTCTGATCGTGCTGCCTAGAATGTTCTGTTGCTGGGCCAACGTTTGCTTCCAGGCGCAAGAGTTTCCCAATTAAATAATGGTCTTCGCAGGTCTCATCTTTCTGAAAATATGTCGACGTGGCTGGCTTGGAGGAGGAGACGCTGGACTTCTGATCGCTTAGCTGCGCGTGGATTGCAACATCAGCGTCACTTCCCCTTATGTCTGCAATCTCCCGAGACGATTGATCATCAGATGGTGCAGTTCCCATTTGCCAAACAGATTTGGGGGCTGTTTGGATTGTGGCCACTGGTTGCCATACCAAATTTTGAGCTTTGACTAGTATCATGGGCTAGCGTTTGGATTGAAGTCTGTCCTATGTCAGCTACGCCAAAATTTTGGTCCCTACATTGGTTTCTGCGCCCACGCGAATGGCAAAAGTGGGGCAGGCGAATCCTTCGCCAACATTTTGGCATGCCCTTGATTTGGCGTTGCTGGTGGAGGCATAAACCAAACAGCCCCCTGGTTCGATGTCTTCCACGTACAATCTACAGGCCATTAAACCGTTCCCCACTGAACACAATATAAATGATTGGTGCAAACGTGCAAAATAGAACTCGACTTACCTTAGTTTTTTGCATATTCGTGTAGCCCCGAATATAAGTTACTACAATCGATTCATAATAAATGTCGTGGTTTTAGTTCATTTTTATCCAACTTTGAACTAAACCACGCAGGGATGGAGACAAGGGGGGCGCCGCCCCCCCCCCCCCCCCTCCCCTCCCCCCTATGCTCATGATTTTCCTTTGAAGATAAGTCATGGCAGTTTCTTATTTCTGTGATTTTAGCTAGTTCTGGAGAGGACGTCCGGTGCAGGAGAGTGACTGATCGAGTGAGAAGCAAATGAAGAGCTCGGTGTACATTGTCGTCGCTGCTGCTGCGTTGGCGACCGCCGTTGGTGCGCAGGGGCAGCAGTTTTGCTTGCCCTGCGGCCCACTGTCGCCGCCAATGATGAACCCGCCTCCACCGCCGGCGTGCCCGCCTCCACCTGAGTGCCTGCCTCCCCTGGCATGCCCGCATCCACCCGTGTGCCCACCGGGCAATGTTGGGATGGTCGCGGCGGTCACCAGCTTCGCCGTCGTGGCGGCGGCTCGCGTCGCGTGGCTTATGCGCAGATGGGGCTGGGGCGGCAACCCGGGATACTGACACCGCCGGCGACTGGCGACCCCCGCCCCAGCGCTAGCTACAATCTCCTGGTAATTAGCTTCGAGGCGTCTATGTGTGTTTACCTTCGATCGAGGAATCGAATTAGCTTCCGGGTGTCTGTGCTCGGTAGCATAGTATGTGTGCGTGCCATCTGTGTTTACCTTCTTTGAGGATGAATCCATCTTTAGGGTGTGCGTGCTTGCTCGCGTAATTCTATTCCTAGTGTGTTCTATGGGCACGTACCGGTTTGATGAATAAATTTACTATGTTATACTAGCACTACGGGTTACCTTATATTGACAATTGTAGGTAGTGTGATAAATGAAAAGATGTTATTATAGAAGTGACAAATTTAGCTCTATATATTCATCTGGAGACCTCTCTAAACATTTTACTACTTCGGTATGTGTTGTTACTCCAATTTACTCTTGCGAGTGAGGCTCTTGAACATAATCATGGACGGAGCTAGGGGGTGCCAGCGGGGGCCATGCCCCCACCACCCTATGCTTAAAATTTTGCTGAAAGCCCCTAAAATATATCCGAATTGATCCTTCAATTTTGAATATTTGCCTATCTGGCCCCCTCCAAGCAAAATTTTATTCAATTGGCCCCCTTCAAACTATATTCCTAGCTCCGTCCTTGAACATGATTGTATTGCACACCAAAGTACCCAATCACCCACTTTATTGAAATTTTCATGGGTACAACACAGTTAGCGTTGCAAAAGCAACTGAACCAAATATGGGAGGATAATCATTACAACAATTGCCAAATTCAATCATAATATGTAATACATAATCAGCGTACAACATCTCTAGTTTGTATAGCTTAAACTACATATGCCATGCAAGCTACTTCTGATTTGAAAATTGTGATAACAATTCTTTTCGGCAGTTTTCGAAGCAACATCTGAACGCCATATTCAGGTAAAATTGCAGAAACACTATACTGCCTCCAACGGCATGGTGTGCTTTCATGAAGTCCCATAGAAATCCAAGTTGTTTATACATGAAAATAAACGTATAAGTATGACAATGTTGTATATTATTGTCGACCACGTCATATGAACACACTTGTTTTCAGACAAATGGACCCAGTTTAACTGTTCAAAGTAACATTGTAATCATCAAGATTAAAACATTGCAAATATTCAGGAGATAGCCCAGAAGTACAAGACTATGTGAGGCAACAAGCTTCTTCACTAGCTAGTCTTTTATTGAATGCCATGAAGCCTGAAAGCACCATCGTTTCAACATAACCTTCCAAACAAATTCAGTAATGTCCCAAGCACAAAAAATATCAGGAACTCACATTTCTTTTTTGTTGCGGGAGGAACTCACATTTCTAACACCATTCTTTAGGCATACTTTACTGTCTGAATAACATCGATGAGCAAACCTGGTGAGCTTAGTAACTTTCGGCTGCATATATTTTCCATTAGATTAGTAATAAACCATCAAAGATCTTAATTGTCCAAGCAGTGAGTCAACGGTGACATATTACGATTCGAATAAGAACTAAGCATCTTGCCAGTGATAGCTCCCTGATAGTACAATAGGTAAATCCTACTGAATTGTTGTCGGCTTTTCGTAACCCTGCTTGGCATGGAATGCATCAATTGCACATTAAGGTGATTGGCAAGAGTACCTTCTGTTCAGTTAAATCTGATGCAAATCAAGGTGAGTTTGCAATCAAAATGTCAGCTGTTGTGTTTAAAGCATTTCACAAACTTCCAAAGGGAAATATGAGAATTTTCAGGTTTTAGGTTTCGCAAAAAAAAAATTAAAAATTATTATTATTTATTTATTTAAATTTATTATTACATCATTACTTTGCTTACTAAAAGAATTATTTGAATTCAAACAATAAAGAAGTGTGACATCGTGACCAATAGGTTAATAGATTGTTATGATACTAATAACAATAATATGGGTGAAAACACTTGGAAGTGGGACCAAATGAACTCAGAAGTTAAGCGTCCTAGTGTTGAAGTAGTTTGAGGATGGGTGATCGATCGGGAAATTTAACCACGAGTAATTAATTTGACTAGATATTAAGTGTAGTTAGAGTATCTCTAGCAGAGCCCGTAAACACGCGAACTGAAAAGTCCAACTTCAGTTCACCGAACTTGTGTTTGCGGGTCGGAATTCTGTTTACAGTTTTGGTGACGGGCTCTGTTATTCGACAACGATTTTCTAAACCCGTAAAAGTAGGGATTTTCATAGAATTCAAATGCAACACATACAACAATGGATCATAATTAATAAAATAACCATCCAAATTATTACAATAGATAAACAAATGTCTGAAGCAAATTATTACAATAGTTTTGGGTAAATTGAATAAATGAAGAAATGTCTCAACCAAATTACAACAATTTTTGAACAATCAAATAAATAAACAAATGTCTCAACAATGATACATCTTACACATAAATGAATGGAATGGTAGGATCAAAGGCGACGGCCATGCATGTGTACTGGCATTCTCAATCTGCCGATGCTTTTCAAAGAAAGTTTTAATGCGATCCGGATTGCGTTGGGGTTGCACTCGGGTGCCAACGTTTTCATAGAAGCATGTCAGACTCAACTCTCTTTCATCCTCGCAATGATGTTCACAAGGGTTTTTTTGTCCCAAAATCGGTCTGGGCCACGAATAATGGCAAACCTTGCTTGCAAAGCATCGAAAGCTCTCTCAATGTCCTTGTGAGCTGCTTCTTGAGCTTTGGAAAATTCAGCTTCTATTTTGTCCTGGTGATCCTTCACAGACTTCACAAAAGTTGTCCAGTCCAGATAGATGCAATCGGTTAGGTAATATCCCATTATATATTCATTGTTCATGACCTTGTAATTGCAAGTGGGTGCTTCCCATTTGCTAGTTTCAAAAGCAAAGGGGATCTTTGAAACACGTTGATGTCATTGAGTGTTCCGAAAACCCAGAAAAATAATGCCAAATCCACAAATCTTGTGATGCGACGGCCTAAGTACGGTGGTAGCATCTTTTCTCTTCCCACGGTACATGTCATGTCTTGGGACAATTCTTTCATGTCCAATGCATACAATCAAGACCGCCAAGCATTCCAAGCCAACCTCTTTTCTCATTTATCTCCATCAATCTTTTTGTGTCATCCTCATTGGAAGCTCGGAGATAGGTTGGCCCAACCAACTTGATAATCATACGAGAAAACCTACGAACGGACTCCGTGATTGTATCTTCGCCAATTCGAAAATACTCATCGGTGTAGTCCGCGGGGATGTCATACGCAATAACCCTCATGGAAGCCGAGATTTTCTACGCCGACAGCATTTCTACGTTGCTTGAAGTAATTTGAGTTGGCTTCGCAGGCCTTGACGATTTTGACGAACAAACTACAACGCATGTGATACCTCCTAGGAAATAGATGAGGTGGATAGGTAGGTACCTCGGCGAAGTAGCCATCCATCAACTACCCGTGGCTGAGGAGGCGATTCCGTTGGATGTGGTTGAGGCCAATCACCGAGCCGCGCCTCTGATTAAGAAGTTGCGTGCGGTCCTCCAGCTCCTTGACGGAGAGAAGGAGGATGGTGGCCTCCACCTCGTCGTCCTGGAGCAGCTCGTCGAGGTAGAAATTGTCCGAGCTCGATGAATCAGACAGATCGATGTTGACTAAGCTCATCCTCGATTCGCCGGCGCGGCGGTGGCACCTGGAGTTGGGCGAGGAACCGCGGGCGGGATGACGGGCTCAGCCGAATCGGGCGGTGCGGCGGTGTGTGGTGGCGGCACGGGGGATGAGGGAGATAGTGAGCCATTGCATGCGGTGAAATTTCAGCGCACCCTAGATATTGATCCACCATTCGGTTCGCTCGATCGCCCCCTACAAATACATGCCGATTTGGGTTTTCGGGCTCGGCCTGAAAAAAAATCGGTTTGTCGTCGTTTACGGTAACTGTTCGGCGTCGTTTTTTGGCCCAAACCCGTAAACTGGCGTTACTTTTCGAGTTACGGGTTCTGCTAAAGATGCTCTTAGAGACTAAATTGGTTAAATAACTGAAATACTAGAAATTCTGGAAAAAATACAAAAAAAGAGGGAGTAAAAAATAATTAGAAAAATGAATAAAAATAATAGACGTCATGACCTTTAGTCCCGGTTGGTGTAACAAACCAGAAATAAAGGTCTCCACCCGGCGCGTGTCCGTAGCCCACGTGGATGGCCTTTAGTCCGGGTACATAATGCAACCAGGACTAAAGAGTTAGCCTTTAGTCCCAATTCCGTAGTCTCAGTTGTAAAACCAGAACTAAAGACCCTTCTCAATGGGGACTAAGACCCGTTTTCTACTAGTGTATATATCTCTCTTCACTCGTGCATACACATTCATCTTCACTCATGCATAGTTGCATACACGTTCATCCTTCTTCCGTGGTAGTACCAGAAGCAAACTTAGGCTGCCGTTAACTCCATGCATGATTGAAAATTTAGAGTACAATGTTATGACAATTAAACGGAGAGGAGCCAGCGGTAATAAATCTCTTCAGTTATCTTAAAAAAATCGTGTACATTGTCTTTTTGAAACTATACATATATTAGCAAACAAGTCGTCTCATTAAAAGCCTTCCAGTACCCTTAGGTACACTGGTAAGGAAAAGAGTGCGTAAAACTTGCTGCTCACGGATCAAATCATAGTTACATCGTTTAGAAGCCTGTCTAAGAGGAAAATTAGCTGGTAATGTGGCATCAGAGATAGATGAGCTGGGTTTGGTTGGAGTTGGGCAACATGCTAGCTAGATAGATAGAGATTGGGTTCCCAAGTGGAAGCAGTTGAGAGTCAGCCCTTCGTTTCTTGGAGGTAGAGCAATGGCCAGACCAATACCCAAGCTAATTACATGTACTTACTTTCTTGTATAAAGGTACTAGTGCTAGATTATTTCCTTGATGCTCATGATGTAGCGAGAGCGAGAAGATCAGTCACTTCCTTTACGTGAGCACAATGCCACATCTTTTCCCAGCACTTTATTGCATTGCATTGCTTGCTTGGCTGACACTTTACACTCGTTTGCACTACTCGTCGTCGGCTCACCACACTAGGCTACGCTAACGCTAGGCTAGTTGATCATCACACACTTCACTTCTATTTGAGTATGTATTATGTAGCAACTCAAAATTCAAATCTTGCAGAAGAAGTCAAATTGCAACTGACATGAATGAGAACAGGGGGAAACATCAACACACACCTGTTCAAATTCAGTGAACGAACAAATTTAATCACAGAATGTCAACTGTCAGACTTTTGCACCGACAATTCTACATCACCGATTCCCAATCATTTGAACAAAAAGAATGCAATACAAAGAGAAAAGGAGGAAGAAAAAAGAATATGCTGTTTCATCACAGCAAGGAATGTATCGTGTATGTATATGTATGAAATGAATGAGAAACAGAGAATCTAATTACCCTTAGTTTGGGTGTGTGTTTGTTTACTGAATCCGTTGCTTGATCGCTAGTAATGGCAGTCCACCAAGGTCGACGCCGGTGCCGGGAACAGAATCGCCGACGCCGACCTGTCCTTCACGGCGAACGGGAACGCCGCCGCCGTCTCGGCGGGCGCGTCGTCGCAGGGCGCAGGCATGTTGAGATCCAGCTCCAGTAAACTCCTTTCCTTCCCGCTGATCACCTCCACTGTCCTCACGTCATCTGTCGACGAGGCCGGCACGAGCGGGCGGTGC
The DNA here is from genome assembly GCF_022539505.1 of Lolium rigidum. Taxonomy (NCBI): domain Eukaryota; kingdom Viridiplantae; phylum Streptophyta; class Magnoliopsida; order Poales; family Poaceae; genus Lolium; species Lolium rigidum. Next base: position 55,879,277 of record NC_061511.1, on the reverse strand, counting down.
CGGCGCATGTGCCCGCCGAGCGCCTGCCCGGACCCGAACTCGGCGCCGCAAATGGTGCACTCGTGCAGCCTGCTCGCCTGCCGCTGGTGCTGGTGCTGGTGCCTCGACATGCTGCTCCGGACACCGGTGGCTGTGGCAGCTTCGTTCTTGGGCGGCGTCGCCGGGACAGGGATCACCAGCACGGTCGGATCGGTGGCTGGTGACGCCGTCGAAGGCCGCTTCTTCTCATCGGTTGGAGGAGACGAAAGCGGTGGCGTTGGCGGGAGGAGGAGGCGGGGCTTCTTGTGGCTGGTGCGGTGGCCGCCGAGCGCCTGGAAGGACGGGAAGCACTTGCCGCACGTCTTGCACTCATAGACGAATTCCCCGTCGGCCCCGGCGGCGCGCCGGCTCCGGAACTTGCCTTCTTTCACCGGCGAGTCAGCGGCAACTACCACCGGTGACGACGACGACGTCTGTCCGGCACGGCCTGTGCCGCCGCCCGCGAGCAGCATGAGGCAGAGCGCCATGTCCTCATCCTCCTCGGTGACGCACCCCGACGCGGCCTCCTCCTCCTGGTCGCCGCCCGGGGACAGCCAGCCGTCGCCCACGGCAGAACTCGACGACTCGTCATCGACCTCGGCACTGGCCACCGGCGTCACCATCGCTGGAGATGGCGGGGCCGCGTGCACGCGCAGCCGCTTGCTGCGCTTGCCCTTGCAGACGACGACGGGCGCATGGTCGCCGGCGCCGGCCACCTCCCCCATCGATCCCAGCACGTCAGCTGAGCGCGCGCGTGAGAAACAAGGAGGGTGGAGAATACAAGGCAGCCAAGGTTGGTGACGAGTGGATGCTTGGGTTGCTTGCATATAGAGAGTGGGTTGAGAGGAATGAGAAGTGGTGTGATGGTGAGGTGTGTGTGTGGAGTGGTGATGATAAATTAAGTGGCAAAATGAGGAGATGTCAACAAGGCCAGGCTAAGCTTGATTGTGGCTGCATGTGGCAGCAAGCTACTAGACCGATGCTGATCAATGCAGATTTTTTTATTCAAGTATGATCAATGGAGATTATGAGAAAAAGGTTGAGAAGTCTTTTGGGAGACTTTAAGCGAAAACGATGTGATTTTAGGATTCAAAAGAGAGCATCCTTTTGGAAAACAGGACCCACAAGAAACTCTACTCCTTCCATTGCCAACTCTTTACTCAATTTCAAAAATAAAGTTAAACGGCTGAATATGGAACATATGGAAAAATAATTGTATTGCCTTTACTTGCTTTTTACTTTCTCTGTTGCTTCACTTTATGTTTTTCCTTTCCTTATTTTTGAACTGTCAAATACCGTGTGCAACAACTTAGCTTTACCAAGTGCCGAAGGCATGCTAGACATATAGAGTGAGCAATCGTTTTGCATAAGAAATTACATTTTCATCATTTAAATGCCTACGGATTTAACCAAAATTGTGAGTGGGGACGTGGTAGTAAAATTACAGATTACTTCACATTAAGATAAAACTAGAGACAATGTCATCCTCTTTATGTTTTCATAGATATAGATTTTGCAGTTTATATGGCATAGGAGGCCGGAGCAATGCTCCCATATCGGAAAAAAATATGGCATAGGAGGCTGAACTCTAGCTAGGGCTAACCATCCACGTCCTTTCACTCTAGGTCAAGTGTTAGTGTTAAGTACAACTGCCTCCACAACTCTCTACCACAAGTACTCTTCCTGATCCCTTTAATTAACAGAATAATCCACACTCAACACTCCACACTTTAACGAGAAATGATTGATGCTTGATTAACATGTTAAACTGAACTTAAAGAAAATAATAAAAAGATGTTCATAGTCAGAGGTTGGTTGGATGGTTGGCTTTCTTGTGTATTATAAACAGACAGCTATGGTTGTTGCCTTGCATGTAAGCCGCAGATATATACTTTATGTGTGCTTGCATCTGCTGTTGGTGTGGTGTACCGGTAATGGTTGCAGTAGCCTAGTAGTGGAGACGGTGTAAGCAACTGCTCCACACTCCCCAAAAATCTCTAACTAACCTCTTTCTCTCTATCTTCAAATGACAAGTTAGATTCTCACAATTTTTTTGTATGGAATTTTCTTTGACACTCTGGTGGTAGCTAGAGTGGCTAGTGTGTATGCATATCTGCAGTAGTAGACATGGCTCCCACCTTTCATGTCGTGGACAGTGTGGCAGCAGCAAGATTTGTGCCCAAACAAATAAGAGATTTGCGATCCATACAAGTCTTTGTATCCATTCAAGCATGGAGTACAGAGCTGCTTCCGCTGCACGTTCTTCAGTTCGGTGTTCAACGAACCAACTCTTCCGCCCTTGCTCTTGATTTATTTTTCTCATCACTTGTCTTTGCTTGACATAATGCGCTCTCGGTGATGTCATCGCGATTGAGTTATAGACCTATAATTCATAAAAATGCAACAGTCTCATACCATCAATTTACCATTAATTAATTAATCAGTCTAAATAGCGTGGGATGAGTGCATCAACGGATGTAGAGGCCGACGGTCACCCAGTTTCTGAACGAAAGAAAAAATCTGAAAATAAAGAATTGATTCTAAACATTGACAACATCATTTCATTTTTCTAACTGGATGTGCAGTGGATGTGGTACATTATACTATAAACAATTACCGTCCATTGACTTGTGCAGTGAATGGTGTATTAGAACAGAGCATAATCAATCTGACCGACAAGAAGAACTTGTCTTAATGAGATCAAGACTGGCCGAAGTTAAGTTCCATGTGGTGTTTTGACTTGGGAAATTTGTTGTGCATTAGCACTAGTCCCGTATTCCCCTTTATGATTGGGATAATTCTAAATCTAACTAATCAATCCTAATTAGTGGGCTCATCCGCTCATCGGCAACGTGTGCCGCACAATGCAGATAAATATTTAGGGTTGGGAAAATAGAAAATTGAAATCCTTTTGGTCGTGACTTATAATTATCTCATCCAAAATTGCAAACTTCAGCCGGGAAATCTAGTTTGGCTCATAAGTGTAGATGCACCCACTATTTAAAATCATATTTCTTTAAAATTTCTAAAAAAAATATATCAGGGTGTATATCCAGACATTCTTCGCGCACGAAGTTTCACAGAAAAATATTATTTTCTATAGCCACTGTAAAAAAACAATTTCCAATGCTACAAAATAGCTTTTAACGAGACATTTTTTTTTGTCTTTTTTACATAGTGCACACCAAATGTTTTTACGTGCCAAATTTTTGTAAGCTAACATAGAATATGAGGATGCACACTCAGGATTTTATTTCGAATTTTTTTAACATTTTAAAATAAATTTAATTTTTTTATAATAGGTGCATTTATACCTATGAGCCAAAACACCATGTCCACTTCGGCCAGGTTTCCTTCGCATCAGAAGAAAGATGATCTCTGAGAAAAAGAAATACCCAAAACAATAGTTCAAAATGAAACACAATTACAACCTAGAGAATCAAGATACATATGAGCGTACAAGGTAATTAAGCTCAACTGCACTCAACACAATCCTCTATCGAGAAACCAACAATTTTATGGTCATTCTGCTAACTTAAAATTGGTATGTCTTTCTATTGACTTTTGGATGAGCATGATCCTACACAACTCTATGACAAGAACTGTTCACCACTAATATTGGATTGGGCTAGACATGCAATCAATCCAATTATCTCATCACAATATACATGCATTCAACTAATGAAGTTTGAAATCACCACAACTTAAGATGCATATGTCCTCAAGGTTTATTCAACACAATGCAATCTTCGTGAAATTTATGAATTAACCTTTCATTTGGAAAACGCTCTATATTGTTTGATCCTTATACATTAGGTCTAATCTCATATTCTGTAAAGTTCAGAGGTTGATGACACTGGTACTACTTTGGCAGGTCTGGTTCATCGCGAGTGAAATCACACATGACAAGCCCATGATCCCCGTATATGAGTCTCAAAAGTTTTTTGAAAGATATTTTAAACACTCACCTAAGGAGATTCTGAAATACAAATGAAGAGATGTGCTGCGGTGCCCCCAACCCCACCCCCCCATAGGCTCCACGGTTCTGAAAAGTCGGAGCGGTTTCAGCCTTTGGTATTTTTTCTCTATTCCACAGAACAGAAAAACGCAGAGCGGCTGTAACTTACGTCCCACTGTCACTCAGAAGTGACTGAAACGTTGCATGCATGTTATCTCTCTCCTCACTCCTCTCTCTAGCATGTTTCTCAGCATCCAGACTCTTTTCCGGATTGACTTCACCATAACATGATTCATGTTTGCCGCCATCGAATCAAGGCTGCCGGCGAACGAATTGACGTACCTTCCAACAGAGTCGAATTTGTCCGATTCATTCTCGTTGCCGCGCAAATCGAGTTGTAACTTGCTGTCGCCGCACAAATCAAGTTGTAACTCGCTACCGCCGCAACCACGACGTTACACGCCGCTGCAACTAGCTCTCAGACGTACAAATGGACCCAACCTCGGCGGCCATAGCTCGCAACCTCGGGAAGCGACCATGGTGCCACCCTAGCTCGCAACCGAAGCCACAACCTCGCCGTGCCTGCTAGCAGCTTGATGCTGTATCGAGGACCCTCATGCCGTCAGCCACGAGGTTCCCGCTGCCACGTCCGACCTCCACTGTGAGGCTCCCGTCCATGTCGTCTCGATACAACCCAACCTCTATTTGCTCAGTCTGACGGAAAAAAGAAAAAGAAAACCAACCAGATCTTTTCTACCGCGCTCCATCCAGCCTAAATTGGATTGCAGCCGACGTTTCTACGGCACGGAGCTGGCCGATGGAGTTCGGCTCCTCGCTTCGGTCCACAGAGCCGGAGGTGACTGAAATTATGATTTTTTTTAAGAGCAATCACATATTTTATTAATCGAAATTCAAATTACATGAGTAAACAAACGTAAAAAACTACTAGACAGAGCGAAATTATGAATTTTGTGGAAGCTAGTTGGTTGCCCTGGGAGGACACTAAAGCGAAGAAACGGAAATGAATTGTCTAGCTCGAAGCCACATGGCAAGAAGATTCAGGCACAACTAAACTGGCCCTGGCCTGCCCCCTACGCGTTCGAAACTTCCCTCTGGGAGAAACGTTACATGTTGACGGGTCCTTTGTGTCAGCTGACGGAAGCAGAAGCTTGTATGATCCTCTGTGACCACGAGGGACGCCGAGTGGTCTTGGCGGCTTGTCACGGCTATGTCACTACGTGTCTACGCGGATGCACTCGAGGTAGAGCGCTTGCGGCATGTGAAGAAGGACCATGTATGGGCGCCTTTGGTAGCCTACGAAAGATTTTTTTTGCATGGTCTGCATCTTGGAATGGACCGTTTGGTTGCCTGGCCGCCGCGTTTTTGCAGAAACCGGGTTTTAAAGCACCCTCGGGACAGTCTTGGAGGAACGCCTGGAATGACAGTTTCTCCGGGGCCAGGCCCGTTGCGGTCAGAAGGCTGCACGCGTGGAGAAGGGAGGCGGAAACGCCGCATCCCTTCGGGAACACGCGCCATAATTAGGCTCACCGCTCCCATCTCCTTCCTCTCACTCACGACCTCCCACAAATTGTCACATCATCCGGCGGTTCGCCTCCCGCCGACCAATCTGCCGTACCGCCGCACGGAGGAGCACCGGTACCGGAGGAGGAGACGTCGGCGAGCAGCACCGGGACATCGGCCGCAACCTGCTCCGCAGTCTTCATCGGCATCTTGAGTTTGCCTGCGGCGTCGAGCTCGTCCTCGGCCGGAACAATGGCGGTAACGACCTCTGCTTTCTTACCTTCGTACTTGTTCTGCCAGAACATGTCATTCTCGGGCATTTGCGACAACATGCACATTAGATCTGCTAGGGTTTCCATTAGGATAGGGTTCGGATTGATGTTTGCAAGGTGTTCGTCCCCATTGGTTGCTGTTGTTGTCTAGTTCTTGCTATTCACGGTCTTGATTTGCTTAGATCTGTTACTCCAATCTCTAATCACGGTAGATCCTTCCTAGATCGGACTGTGTATTGCTGAAACTGCCGGATTTTACTATGCATGCAAAGAGGGGAAGGGTTTTTTGTGCTGGGGTTTAGCATGTTTAGATTGATGTGCGGAATGAGTCGCGCTAGTTTGTTCTAGATTGTGTTGTTTCTGATTAAACTAGGCCGATGATTGTAACCGAGAATCATAGTATGAGGAGATGATTGATCAGAACCTATGGCATGACTTAAATTGACCATGCCATTGGTTCTAATCAAACATCTCCTCCATATGTCCTCATTGTATGAGGCCTATGCTACCTTGCTTTCCATGTTTGTACTTCTTCAGTTCTACAATGGCCAATGATTTAACTATGGCACAACGGAAGGTAGGGTGCTGCCCTCAAACTTAGTCATGTGTGCCATATTACTTGCACACTAGACTTAGTTTGCGGACAGTCCCTTTGCCTGCCGTGTGATCCAATATATGAGGTCTCATTTTGTTTGTCTAGTGCATTGGCTAATGATTGAACAATGGCACACTGAAAGGCAAGGTGCTGTCCTCAAACTTAGTTGTGTGTGTGTGTGATTACTTGCACACGAGACTTATTTTGAGGGCAGTCCCTTGAGCTACCGTGTGATCCAATGTATGAAGCATCACATGTTTTCAATGTTCGTTTTCATCTATATACTTGTGAGCAGGCACATCTCTAACGCCATGTGTTCTGGGCAGACTGAGAAGCTCAAGCTTGGCTCACCTGAGACCCCCGAGGAGGGACCGTCGAAGAAGCGAAGGGTAACTACTGTCGGCCACTTCCAGCCGGACGTAGGGTCGGGCCATTTCTTGCGCATCGTCTTCGGGCCCCACCTTCAGCCGGCTCCGGATCCCTCAAGATTTCGTCAGGTGGTTCGGACAAATCCCTTCGAACATCATCCTCACCACCAACACTGGCTGCAACTGGAGGATGACTGCGGCGAGAGAAGGTGATGACGCATACATCGACCAGGGGTGGGCGGGCTTCGCCGTCGCTTATCAGCTGCAGGTAGGCCAGTTCCTCATCTTCAAGAAAGTGTCCTCCTTCGAGTACAGTGTGGTCATCTTCGACCACACCTGCACTGAGGTGATGACCAGGTGCCATTACCATGGCGATGCCACCATGTGTGTCGTCTTCGAAAGTCATGTCTGAAGCTTACCTGGTTTAATATCGTTGCTACCATGTCTGTGTCTAGTTAATGGCCCGATGGGTCGCGACAAACGGACCGATCTTTTTAGGGCATCTCCAACGGCGCAAACGGACTAAAACGCCTCGTTTGCGTCTGCGCGGACAAAAACGCGCTCGAGCGGCTAGACGCAAAATAATCGCGCGCGTCCATTCCGACGCAAACATGGACCAAATATGCGTCAAGAATGCGTCTGCGCTGACGTGTCCGCGCGTCTTGCATCCGTTTGGTCTGCATGCACCCCTCTCTCCTCCTTTAATGTAGGGCAAACCCATGTGGTGGCCATTCCTACCCACACAACCTCATGCATGACCTCTTGTGGTAAAAAAAATACGTCCCTAACGCTGGAGAAGGGGCAGATACATGCAGACATGTGAACATATTTTGTATCCGTATCCATCGCAAACGAATATAAATTATATCCAAAATGCATCGGACCGCTGGAGATATCCTTAGGTCGTCCGGTGTAGCATGCGCGGCCGATGTGTCCGCACAGATGATTCACACATGCCAGCCGCTGGAGATGCGACGAGACTTGATCACTTGATCAGCAGCGAGCGACAGACCGACTCCAACCCGTAATCAAGTCCTACTCCCAATCAACCTCGTAATCCGCGAGTGTCACATCTCCACGAATAAAAGGCGCCCATGCTGTAGGCTGTAGCTGCACGAGGTACACAGACGCCCGGTACGCGCACGTAGAGTGATCGATCGAAGGATGGCGTTGGAAATCCTGCCGTATGATAAACATATGTGTATGTATAGATATCCAACTTGTATATGAGTCGGTTTGTGTAGTTATATTGTAAACCAAACCGACTCACCCTTGTACCCTTGTAACTCTAATATAAATACATACCCACGGTGACCCTAGAGGCACACGTGATACACTACCAATACTCGTTTTCTATCATGGTATCAGAGCTTAAACCCTAAATTCGCTTCCGCCTACATCGCCGCCGCCGCCTAGGTTTCTCAATCTCGGCTGCCGCCGCCGCCGCCAGGAGTTCGCAGCGACGCCATGACTACCTCTGGCCTCTCCTCAGTGCTCTCCAACCCGGCTTCTACCGCTTCGTCCGGCAAGACTACCCCTGCCGGAATCTCCATGAGCAAGGGCAGCGCCGCCCGCGTCGTGTTGACGTCGCGGATCCCGGATGTGCCCATCGACCTCACCAACAAGTTCACCGATTCGGCTTACGCCGGACAACTACCTCTACTGGCGCACGCAGGTTGATCCAATCCTGCGCAGCAACCTCCTCTTTGGGTTCGTTGATGGGTCCTTACCCTGTCCGCCCGAGGAGCTTGCAGTTCCGGCGAAAGATGATACCCCTGCCTCCATCATCGCCAACCCTAAATATTCTGCTTGGCATCAGCAGGATCAATCGATCCTCTCCGCGATCGTCTCCTCTCTTTCGGAAGGGGTGATAGGCATGGTGATGATGATCCCTACATCGGCAGAGGCTTGGGAAACTCGGAAGCCGCCTCGCGTCGCAGTGCGCTCAGCACGGGTGATGCAGATACGCACCGCGCTTGGCAAGACCAAGAAGCATGACTTCCCCAACGCCACCGCCTTCTTCAACAGTGGTCAAATCCCTAGCAGATGTCCTCAGCTCCATCGGACAGCCGCTCCGGCCGGAAGAGTTCAATCAATTTCTGCTCGGAGGTTTAGATGGGGACTATGACGCACTCGCGGATCGCATCTCCGCACGTCCTGCCTACGACCCTCTACCCATCCGCGACGTCTATGCGCAGCTTCTCAACACGTGAGCAGCGCGTGGAGGCAAGACGCGCGGAACTCGGCGTCGACATTCACTCCGCCAACTACACCTCGCGCGCTACCGGACGCGCCTCTACCCACCAGCCATCATCGCCGCCTCCACCCCAGACAGTGGGTTCGGCCAGTGGAAATTCTACCGGTGATCGCCCTCGTGCCCCAGGCCGCCTTCCGCCCTCGTCCACAGGGGACAACAGGGCGGTCGTCCTACGTGGTGCCGAGGCTCACGCCCGGTGTGCCAAATATGCTCCAAGGAGGGGCATGTCGCGTCTTGCTGCTTCAAACGCTTCAAGAAAAATTATCTCGGGTACCGGCAATGATGGTCGAAACATGGATCGCCGACTCGCCGCCCGGAACGACAACTCCCCTGCCGTCGCCTTTCATGCCGGCGCCTCTACCTCCTCATATCCAGCTTGACCCCTACCGGTATGTGGACACCGCAGCGACGGATCACTTCTCCAACGACATCAACAAACTAACCATCAAGGAGAAATATCAAGGCCAGGACACCGTCCAAACAGCCTAATGGTGCAGGTATGCGCATTACACATATTGGTCAATCCTTACCCCTACATTATCCAAACCTCTACACCTTACAAATATTCATCATGTTCCATCGCTACCCGCAACCTACTCTCCGTCAAACGTCTTACACTTGATAATAACGTTTTCTTTGAATTCCATCCATGGTATTTTCTTATTAAGGACCGGGCAACCAGGAGGTTCTTCTTAGAGGGGGCACACGCTCGAGGCCTTTACAATGTCTCTCCATCCACTGTCAAGCAAGCCTTCAGCAGTATCAAGGTGTCACGTGATCAGTGGCACTCACGCCTAGGACATCCAGCCTCGCCAATTGTTCAACATATTTTGCGTCGTCATGAGCTTCCTTTAGTTTCGGTCAATAAAGCTGTAAACTTAGTGTGTGATGCCCGCCGACTAAGGCAAGAGTCATCAGCTACCTTTTTCATTGTCTACTCGTGTTACCACTTCACCTCTTGAACTTATTTACTCGGATGTTTGGGGTCCTGCCCAAACCTCCGTTAGTGGTCATCGGTTTTATGTGAGTTTTGTTGATGCCTACGGTCGTTTTACATGGCTTTATCTCCTAAAACATAAATCTGATGTATTCGCTAGTTTTCCTTCAGTTTCAACAACATGTTGAACGATTACTCAACAAAAAATAATACATGTTCGTAGTGATTGGGGTGGTGAGTATCTCAAGTTAAACAAATTCTTTGATGACATTGGCATCTCACATCGTGTCTCATGTCCTCATACACATCAACAAAACGGCACCGCTGAGCGTAAACATCGTCATATCGTTGAGACTGGTCTCACTCTTTTAGCTCATGCGAGTGTCCCTTTTCGGTTTTGGAGCGATGCCTTTTCTACAGCATGTTTTCTCATTAATAGGTTACCTAGTCGTGTGATAGACATGCAAACACCTATAGAGCGTCTTCTCGGTGAAACACCAGACTACACATTTTTTAAAGTGTTTGGCTGTGCTTGCCGGCCACACCTTCGCCCATACAATAATCGCAAACTTCAGTTTCGATCTAAACAAGGTGTTTTTCTCGGGATATAGCTCTCTTCACAAAGGTTACAAGTGTCTCCATGTTCCTACAAACCGTGTATATATATCCAGGGATGTTGTTTTCGATGAAAATGTGTTTCCCTTCTCCCACATATCTGAGTCTCCTACCACACCATCCTCCTCTAATAATCTACTTCTCACTCCTGACCAATTTGTTGATGCCGCATATACTCCTAGCTTGTTGGCTAACCATGGTGCGTGTTCGGGGCGCGGAGCACGTCTTGAGTTACTCGACGAGGAGCCTACTACTCCTTCGTTGCTGGTCGCCGCTCATCACCGGAGGACGTCGATCGCGCGCCTCACGCGGACGTCGATCTGCATGCAACCCATGCAGACGAGGGCTCCCCTGCTCGCCTCACTCAGCGACCTGGGCCGGCGTCGCCCAGCTCGCCCAGCTCGGCTTCGTCTACGACCGGTGCGGCGGATACAGTTCCGTCGCACACCACTTCGGCCCTTTCACCAACAGCTACTGCTGGGCCTTCCCCGGTCGATCAACCACGCATGACTACACGCCTACAGCGTGGTATTCGTCAGAAGAAGGTTCGCACTGATGGCACTGTTGCCTGGAGCACTACCAAGTCTTCTGATCCGACGCTGCTCACTACTGAGCCATATGATTTTCGTGCTGCCCTTGCATCCCCACATTGGCGCATGGCTATGGAGGCCGAGTACACTCGCCTCTTCAGAAAAATGAGACATGGCGATTGGTTCCACCTCGTTCTGGAGTGAATATCATTGATTGCAAATGGGTGTTCAAGATCAAAAGGCAAGCTGACGGGTCCATTGACAGATACAAAGCTCGCCTAGTTGCCAAAGGTTTCAAGCAGCGACTGAGGGACTCGACTATGAGGATACTTTCAGCCCTGTTGTCAAACCCACTACTATTCGCGTGTTACTATCAATGGCACTTACTCGGGGATGGCATCTTCGGCAACTTGACATCCGTAATGCTTTTCTTCATGGAATTCTTGAGGAAGAGGTGTTTATGCGACAACCTCCTGGGTTTGAGGATCCTAGCTACCCTGGGTTCTTGTGCCGGCTTGACAAGGCTCTTTATGGACTTAAGCAAGCCCCGCGTGCTTGGCATGCTAGACTCAGTTCCGTACTTGCAGCCCTTGGTTTTACACCTTCCACAGCCGACACATCTCTCTTTATCCTGCGACGGTCTGAACTCACACTATACCTCCTTGTTTATGTTGATGACATCATTGTGGTGAGTTCCTCGTCTGCAGCTACTGATCGTCTGGTCCATCAGCTTGGTAAAACATTTGCTCTTAAGGATCTTGGTCCGCTCCATTATTTTCTTGGCGTTGAGGTACTTAAGCCAAGAGGAGGCGGTCTTCTCATGAGTCAACGCAAATATGCCTCAGAATTGTTGCTCGAAAGCTGGTCTTCGAAGTGTGCTCCGGTTACTACTCCTATGGTTGCCTCCGAAACACTTTTGGCTAATGATGGTACTCCTCTTTCTGCTCGAAGAATCTACTCGTTATCGCAGCATTGTAGGAGGCCTTCAGTATCTTACAATGACACGACCAGATTTGTCCTTTGCTGTCAACAAGGTGTGTCAATACTTGCATGCTCCTAGATGTGCTCATTGGTCGGCGGTCAAACGCATTCTTCGCTATGTGAAGGGTACTCGTCACATGGACTACTACTGCGTCCCTCCTCTACCTTGCCGCTCCTCTCTGCCTTTTCTGATGCAGATTGGGCTGGTGATCCTGATGACCGCCGATCAACGGGGGGATTTGCTATATTCTATGGAGGCAATTTGATTTCTTGGAGTGCCAGAAAACAGGCTACCGTGTCTCGTTCCGGTACGGAGTCGAATACAAGTCGCTTGCAAATGCTACTCGCTGAGTTGATTTGGGTACAAGCCCTCCTTGGTGAACTTGGAGTAATTCAAAGACGTCCACCTGTCTTATGGTGTGATAATCTTGGAGCTACATATCTTTCTGCCAACCCTGTGTTTCATGCTCGCACAAAACATATTGAGATTGATTTTCACTTTGTACGAGAACGGGTTGCACGGAAGTTACTTGACATCAGATTCATCTCCTCCAAGGATCAGCTAGCTGATATCTTCACCAAGCCATTACCATTGCCACGGCTTACCTCTTGTAGGCGCAATCTCAACCTCTCCGAAGTTGAGATTGAGGGAGGGTGATAAACATATGTGTATGTATAGATATCCAACTTGTATATGAGTCGGTTTGTGTAGTTATATTGTAAACCAAACCGACTCACCCTTGTACCCTTGTAACTCTAATATAAATACATACCCACGGTGACCCTAGAGGCACACGTGATACACTACCAATACTCGTTTTCTATCACCGTACGTGGTAGCGGTGCTGGTGGACGAGGGCCATGGCGCTTATGAGCACTTGGGGGCGCTGGAAACGCTCTGCGTCACGCTACCCTGCGCCGACCCGGACGTCCTGATCGCCGTGGACAAGGTCGACTGCCTCGCGACGCGCCTCCCGGCCATGGTCTCCGCCACCGGCGCCGACCAGGGCGACATGCCGGTCCTGGTCGCGCAAGCCATCGCGGGTGTCGTCGAGCACCTGCCGCAGTGGGCTAAGAACTTCGCCGAGCACGGCACCATCCAGGCGCTACGGGACCGCCTGATCGCCGTCGACAACGTCGACCTCGCCCAGGAGGTACTTCGTCCGTACTTAATTACTCCACGCGTGATTTTAAACCCCGCGCTTAGCTTAAACCCTACCACACCGTTGTTGATTTACCATAATCGGCACTATCCGACTATCATTCACTACTAGGAAAAGGCTTATAGCCGCACTTCTTACCGCTGGCAAGTCCAATTTAAAGATGCCGGCGGTAAGTTACCACCGGCGAGTTGAAATGGGGTTACCATGGGTAGTGCCGTTACCGCTGGCGAATTGGAGTTGGAAATGCCGACGGTAAGGTGAACCGAGAGCACCTGGATGGACCTTGCTTTACCGCCGGCGAGTTTGTCTCGAAAATGCTGGGGGTAAGTTTACTACCGCTGGCGAAACTGATTTGGACACACCAAAGGTAAAGTATGTTGGTATGGGGGCGAGCCCGTGGATGGTCCGCCCGTTATGCCCGGCGAATTTAAGCCTTGTTCGCCGGGGGTATAACACACTAGCCCAGCGAACACGAAAACGCCGGCGGTAGCCCAATTCTGTGCGCCGTAAGCAAAATCCTAGTAGTGATTGTTAGTATCTAATATTTCTTTTAATTTGCTATTACATGGTTAACAAAGCAAGAGCATCTATCTAGTACGTGGCACTTTGATCAGCATGTAGTCTTAGCAGTAAAATGAAAATAGAAAACTAATTAACACTGCACAAATTGTTGAAGGAAGGACACAGATTAAATGTTATTAACAGAATAAAGAAATTAGTAGTTATATTTATTCCCCTTTGTACATTTTTTTTTTCTTTTGGCAGTGCCTCCGAGCTCTGAACCTAATATGCATGGAATGCCCGGCCGGACGAGTGCCGCCGCCTCAGCGTTGCCGCCGTTCTCCGCCAGCCTGCAGGTCAGCCTCCCTCCCTTTACCGCACCCATCATGCGCAGCACAAACCCGCCGTGCTCATCACCTGTTTATGGAAATGCTGACAGAGAGTGGCGCTCAACATCGTCGCCGAGCTCGGCAAGAACTGCGACGACGCGGACGTGCCCACTGCCCAAGGCCATGAAGGCCGGCCCGGCGCTCTGCAAGATCCGGCCTGCAGCCATCTGATAAGACGCTACGTGTGTTTCTCGTTACTGTCTGGTGTTCTGTTCTCCTCTTTTGTGAGCAACTCTTCTCATGGATCGATCCCTGTTGTTAACAGATACTCTAAGATAGCCTAGTTATTGTTTAGATATTGTTGATATCTCTAACTGAATCACGGCCTGATCTTGCTATTCTTATTGTGCAAGGCATGTGCTGGTTGTAGGCTATATATATAGCAACGATTCCTATCAATGAAATCAGTTGCCCCAAACCGAGTCTTCTCCAGCCGTTCGTAGTTTAGGCTCCTTCACCTGTGGCCAATGTAAGATACACAAGTCGGCCCTTTCTTTCCGCAAGGGCCGACACATGGATAGACTTTGATGGTGTTAAATTTCGGGCGGTTTCAGGAGTTTCTGCAAGCTCTGTTGAAAGGATTGCATGGATAATGGATGTGGTATCAAACATTTGAAGAACAACATATGGGCAGCTCTAATACAGCTGGAAAAACGAGGGAAAGCGATTTAGTTATACTCCCCATATTTGAAAATAAGTCTCACTGATTTATCTAGATTTGTATATTCTAGACTAGTAGCGTGCCCGCGCGTTGCTGCGAAAGAGCAAAAAAATAAAGACTTAAGCATAGTAGAAATTAACATATGAGCATGGTTACCAAGAGGCTTTAGGCATATGGCATGTCGAAGTCAAGACACTTCATGGTCAAGTGGGGATTCTCAAAGGAAACAAAAAAAAAAAAGCAAGTGGATTCACATGTATTTTCTTGCCTATGAGCGATATATATGTACAAACAATATGTGTGACAATGTCCATGCAAGGTCATCATCAAGAGCAGCCTATGACGGCAGGTTTTTCTACGTAGATCCAGACTTCCAGTAGCTAGTACAACAGCTTCTAGAACCCTCTCATGCTCATGCAAACAAGGTTTATCCTACCCTAAAAATAAATATTTCACAAGAATCTGAAATTATAGTTTGGTCGAATTATTTGATTTTTTGCATGCAATCATCGCAGTGCATTGTGTCAAATCTCTGTGGGCCAGGTTTGTGACTTTAGGGATCGATAACGGCAAAGTCTTTTGAAGCGTGGATGTAAATCTAAAATCTGACACGGCCTCACCGTTGGGTGCTTGTAGTTGATATTCTCATCAGCATCCAACTCCTGTACCACCGGTGCTGCGCGCTGCTGGAGGGGAGCATGTCTTGCCCCTTGTTGACCTAGTTTAGCTGCTAGGGCCGCGCGCTCTCGGGATTTCTGGGGTGAGGGCTGACGATGTTGAATTCCAATAGCATGGACTCCATTGTATGGTAGTTCAAGTCCTAGATCCCCACAATGTACGTGGCGTCCGGAGTGCTCATATGGAGTTTGTTGGGCGCTATGCCCGACAACACCATGGAAGAGGAAGATGACACGGCGTTAGTTCCCGTCAGCTCCTACACTTCTGCAACGCCCTGCTCCGTGGCGGCTCGACCAACACGAGCTCCAACCTCAATGGAGCCGTATGGGGCCTCCCATGATGTTGGGGAGCAACCATGCCCCACTATGCGACGATGACGGCGGTGTGTGACCAGTGATGTCGTGCGCGCATTGGGTTCAATGGAGACACCATCAGAGATGACGACTCGGCCACTAGCGCCCTCGTGGATGATGGTTTGCTCCCCTGTGGACTGTGGAGCACCTTCGTGGCGACGCCATGCGACAGGCTCGGAGGCTACGCCCATCGGGAGCGCTAACCGCGCACCCGATACATCAATGGCAGAAAGAATTCAAGGAAGAATGGACCCGAAGGTTCCAGTAGTCCAGGTTCGAGCTCGGGGACTTGAACCTGTGTAGAGTAACGATGTTTTGCTTCGGCAGTTAACCAGTCTCGGTCCACCGAATAAACCTGGGCTCGGTACTTTCATCCCTTACGTATGTTCAATTATTCGGCTTCTGTCAAAGTCTACACTTCTTAAGGACCCGATACATTCAAAAGACATCAGATAAAGAAGAAGATTCAAACACTTCGACAACAAGATCTTTGAGTAGTGCAACTTGAGTCTATGCACGATTCCAAGCATTCATCCATAGACTCAGCGGCCACTCCCATCAGGAGCACTGTTCACGCACCCGATAGCAGGCGATTTCAATTTTACATCAAGTACAAGATTCGATATTCTTTGACTAATCAAGATGTTCGGAGTAAGACACCTTTAGTCCCTGCCCGAAGCTTCACTTCGGCCAGTCACTCGGGGGCTACTGATGTGGGCATTACGCTTTGGGTACCCAACATTGGCCTACCTCCTCTGGCCCAACAAGGGATCCATGAAGATCATGACAACCCAAGATGGACCAATACGTCGGTTGCGGTGGAGAAATGGTAGAAGGAGACGGAATCTTGATGAACAAGGCAAGGAAACGTCGGATAAGGAAAAGATAGATTAGATATCATTATAACAAGTTGAATCCGAGCAGGACTCTCGGGACCTGGCCTCCTATATATAGGCCAGGAGAGGGCCTGCCGAAAGATATTGAAATCAACCTCTACGCACTCCCGTATACATCAAAACCCTAGAAAACCTTGTCTTTCGGTGAGTTCCCACAACACAGTCTATTGACTGCCCTATTGTAACCTTTTTCATCGATAAATCAAGATCAGGCAAGCAGGAGTAAGGGTTTACCTCATGGAGGGCCCCGAACCTGGGTAAATCTCGCCTTTAGTTTGTTGGTATCCGATGTGTCGTGCTAATTTGCAGGATTCCGTCAACCCTAAGCTCCTCATGGTGAGCAGTGGATTAGAGTGTGAACAAGAGGACTTTGATGACGGTCTCTCCGAGCATAACGATGTATACGGCCAATGCCATCGGGAGCTGAACAAGGATGCCTCGATGGCCACATCCCATGTTTTGATGAACGCCTTGTCGCCACATACTCCTCACAAGAAATATATGGAGTACTTTCCAAGGAAGAAGGAGATAGCACGAAGGTACAAGCTACCACATGATCTCCACCTATCTTAAATCTAGTAAGTAAATCGTAGCTATATGGCATTGCAGGAGGCAACCTGGTTGGTTTTCTTTTGGATTTTCTTTCTGCACTATTGCTGTAGCAAGAGAGTTTCCTTTTGGCCTTATTTCTTGAGTTTAAAAATAAAGTACCGAGTATCAAGCAGCAAATTCTTGCACAAAAATTGTGTAGTTAGAAGATTCTATGTTTTTTTTCCGTAACTCCGATTGCGCTCAAATTCATACCGAAGTTGCAACTTTTCATCCTCTATATGGAAAAAATGGCAAAAATTCCTGAAATGTTTAAGTAGGCGGAACAAATTGAGTTTTGCAGCTGTTGTTTTCTTGATAGAATCTGTCTTTTGTTGCAAGCGTGGCCTTTTTGAGTATTGATTTGATTTTTTTGTGGTATTTTATTATGTAGGCAACTCAATAAAATATCTGTAAGTTCAAAACCAAAATTTATTTGGGGCTTTTATCACATCTAGCATTATATTTTTGTACCTACTAATGTCACCCCATAGAAAAGAAATATGAGAAAATGTTGTGTTGAGTTTTTTTTACATAGAATGGAGTAAGACCACACCAATGTCTATCCAATGCACCTTGCATGCTTGGGGATGCCCAAGTAACCCCAATGGACCTATTACACTCTCGATTTGCAAACCTCTAAACTTTGTTTTTTGAACAATATGAGATAGTCGCATAAACTTGAAGCGTCTTTGTCTAGTTTTATATTCACCTTGCATGCTACCTTTGGAATAAATAATACCACCATGATTAGATGATTAATATGTTCATGAAAGAGCTACTGAAATAAAATGAAGTTAGGATTGAATGCTAAAAATGATAGGGAAAAGGGTAATAATAAGTTATGCATGCTGTCAGTTCTAGTCACTTTGTTCATTTGCTTTATGGGGTGATAATTTATAAGTGTCTTATCTAGTGCTAGTTATTGTTTTCAACATATATGAATGGATCAATGTTTGCATTGAGTGAACAGACGCAAAATGTGCCAAAAACAAGATGCCAAAAAGGATCAGATATGAGGGGCAATGGAACCAAACACTAATGATATACCATGGTTCAAACGTAAACTTAATGGATAGTGTTTGGAAGCTAGATGTGACTTGTGCATGATATTCCCTCCTTACCATCCTTATACAATCATCTCCCTCTATTGCCTTTATTCTGACCATAGGACTAGCTGCCTACCTTATATATGCGAAGAATTGCTAAATTGTTCATGGTACGTGACATTTGGTTTTATTCCATATGAACTCTAGCTAGGCATGTATGGAGTCTATGATAAGTATCACTTTATGATCTATTTATCTATTATTACTATATAATGAATAAACCATTTAAATTTCGTGATGCTTGCAAGCTTAAATAGACAACAAACTCCAAAGCCCGTGTCTAATTTTGTCAACCTAATGCTCGGGGATGAGCGTAGATTAAGCTTGGTCATATTAATGCATTTAAAATGCATATATGAAATTTTTAGTTTATTTATAAATATTCCCACATGTTAGCAACTTATATAATGTTATAATCATGTTTTATATTGTTTTTTAGGGATTTACCAATAATCTCTTTTATTATGGTTATATAACTCTGAAGAACATGAATTTATTGTTTTGTGTATTATTAAATTTTGGGGACCTAAATGAAGTTAAATTGATCTGGGATTTTTTGAGGATTATTATTTCACGAAGAGCATCTGACTTCTAATCTCGCTGAGTATCCATTGGTATTCTTGACTCATTGGAGTCGTAACATAAGTTCCTTGTGGTCTGCATTAAAGCTTGTTGTAATGTTATCATTGATGTTAATTTCACTTGTGCTAGGCGTGTGTTTTCGACCCACATCGTGTAGGTGGATGTCTCTAAATTGATATCTTGCAAATTTGGGCGGGATCGCTGGAATCCAGATGGTATTGATTTTGGTGCCTCGTGGTGCGTATATCTATCCTATAACGCGATCACCAAACAACCACCTTAAGACCATTAAAAGAAAAACCTAGTAAAGCCATACCGTACATTTTCCTTGTCGTATCCATGTTGATCTTGAAGACAACGATTCATACCGTACTCAAACCGGAATGGTGCAAGTGGAATTAAAGTTTGACCGAATATTTTAAAAAAAAACATGTACCATACACCAGCCAAGTTTGAACAAAAAGTACCCAACTTCAGTTTTGCAAATACACATTCTATTGTACCGTACACCTACAAAATTTCACGATTGCACACTTCATAGCTTGGAGAAACAAAAGGAGAAAGTTTAAACAGCGCGGGGGTGTGTAGGCTTAGCCACAACTTTTCCCAGTATAGATAAGAGTGACATTAAGACTAATCTCTAGATGGGCCCCCTTTGTTTGGGCTTTGGATTCCGAGATTCTGCTGTCAATCCTGATTCCTAGGAATCAGCTGTGATTCTTGATTTCTGGAATCAGAAGCAGTCTGTTTGTTTAACCTGCTGTGGGATCTGAGAATCAGAATCTATCTGTTTGTTTACTTTGCTGTTTAGGCAGCTTTACAGACCGTAATTAATGTAAAATGTATGTTATGTCTTCATTTCTGCGTGTTTTAGTTACTGCTTCTGTCGAGGTTTCATCAAAATGACAAGTATATATACAAATATTTAAGAATTTGAAACCATCATCCAAAATGCACGTTCAATTATCAACCATCATCCTAAATGTACATCAACCATCACCCGAAAGTAGTGCGTAAAACTAAACTCCATCTGTAGCTGCCAATAATTCATCAGCTATTCTCTCCCTGATTACTTTCATGAGAGCATCATCACCATGCACAATGTTAGATACCCGACCGGTAGGTGGATGTAGTAGATCCCCTGGCATGTAGTAGTCATCACGATCACATCTATCGAACTCTTTATCTCTCAAGTGACTGTCCCTGATAAAATTATGAAGTGCCATACAAGCAACAATGATCAAAGCTTGCTTGTCACAGGGGTAAGATGGCATATGCAATAAAATACGCCACTTCATCTTTAACACACCAAATATACTCAAATTTTCAGTAACCCATTGTTGACCGGTCATGATAGGAATTCTCCTATTCCTTTTGGTTAAGAACTTCTCACCGTACATCACGGCAACATGTGCAGCTCGCATGTAGTACTCCCTCCTTTTCCTTTTTGCCGTAGCTGCAACCATTTCAGAATTAACTTCATCCTCATCGCTCTCGCTATGACTTGTGCTCATCTAATACACAATATAAAAGCAAATAAAATGTCATGATACATCCCAAATTGCTTTCTCTTTTGCCATCTATATGTATACGATTAAATTAAATTTATACAAACATAAAATAGCGGTGAACAACATAGTAGTAGTATTCATATGTGAACAATTCTAACAACATTTTCTAACAGAGAGGGAAGCAAAGCAGATACAATTCTAACAGCATGTATATGTGAAAAATTCACAGAGAGTAAAGAAAAATGCTAGCCTCATGCGGCGATTGTAAGGGGAGAGGTTGATGCAATGGTTCCATATAAACACTACGGAGCAGCTTTCCTCAGTTAATTACGGTTTCTTCGGTTACTAGCTAGTAACAATAACGTATCTACCGGCCTAACAGCAATGCATATACGTATCAACTATGTTGTGAAGCACCGGCCAGCAAACAACAGCTATGCATGTTTCAGCCAAAACAACTCCAGCAAAGACGCAGATAAATCAAGTAGTAGGACTAGTAAGTGCGTCACCGGCCGGCCACGCCCAAACACTAGAGGAGGAGCGCGATGAGGTCCTTATCCAGATCACATTACGAGCTCGCGTCCGAACGGAGGCCGACCAGACCACTCGGTTCATCTAGATGCATGCACATCACGAACAACAGCGAATCGATCGACACAGAGACGGGGGATGAGGAGCTCGTCGGCGTGGTGGCCAGCGGAGAAAGTATACCTTCACATGGACGTGCCGGAGGGACGCTGCAGCCGGACGTGGTGGAGCGGACCGAGTCGATGGTGGCCTGCTGAGCGGACCGAGTCGACGGCGGCCGGTTGAGCGGAGCGACGGCCGGAGGAGGAGGTGGGATCCGTGAGGCGGCAGCCGGAGGAGCGGGAGCCGGCGGCGGCCCGATGAGCGGGAGCCGGCGGCGGAATTCCTGGGGCGAGGCGGCTACGTAACGTGCGGGTCGTGGGGAAAAGGATCGTGAGGGGTTAGAGATAGAGAAAAGAGGAGGTGGCGCTGAAAAAACGTTTGGGCTCAAAGGAAGAAGCTCGGGAATCACCTATTTTGCCAATTCTGAGATTCTGGTTCTCTGTGTGTATTTTTTTAGAATCAATTCTAGACAATCTGAATATTGTAGGGCTGTTTGTTTCAGATTCTAATTCTACAATAGCTAGAATCTAAGAATCAAGAATTTAAGCCCAAACAAAGGGGTAGTGTTCTTGTTGTTTTTCGGTTGCAATATTACCCATGATTGTATGTCCTCTCTATTCCAAATTACCCTGCGTTCTGGTTTAATAAAAATCAAACTTTCAAAAGTTTGAGCAAACATTTTGGAATATGTAGATCTACAACAAAATTGAAATCATTAGAATTATCATAATATTTAGGAAAAGTTAGTGGCATATATTTGATCAATGTTTCTGCATGAATCGAATCATATGAATGTGCACGCCTTCACGTACCGAGGTTTGTTCATGATCCTGCCGACTCGGAGGGCGAGTGTGAGACTCGATGGAGTTCGGGTCGCTCCCGCGCCGACTCCGACCCGCGATCCAGTCCTAACCTCAGCGTGCCTCGGAGTCCGCGACGGTCACGCCGCCACGAATAAAAGGCCCGCCGCCTCACGTCCTCCCAACCCAAACCCTGCGCAGAATCTCCAAACAAACCCGATCGACCTCGCTCGCCGCCACCGCCCCCGGCACCGGCGCCGGCGTCGGCGTGCGCGTGCTGTAGTCACAAACTCGGTACGTGAACGTGGCGTAGAGAGAGACCGATCGATCTCGCGCGCGGCCAGGCGATGGCGGACGTGCTGGCGTACCTGCCGTACGTGGTGCCGGCGCTGGCGGACAAGGACCAGGGCGCCGACGGGCACCTGGCGGCGCTGGAAACGCTCTGCGTCGCGCTCCCCTACGCCTACCCGGACCTTCTCATCGACGTCGACAAGGTCGACTGCTTCGTGACGCGCCTCCCGGCCCTCGTCTCCGCCACCGGCGCCGACCAGGGAAACATGGCCGTCCTGGCCGCGCAGGCCATCGCCGGGGTCGTCGAGCAGCTGCCGGAGTGGGCGGAGAGCTTCGAGAAGAACGGCGCCGTTCAGGCGCTCCGTGACCGCATGCTCGCCGTCGACAACATGGAGCTCGCCGAGAAGGTACGTGCGTAGCCGTACGTGCTTAATTAATTTGACCTAGCGTCGCATGATCGCAAACCCCACACGCTTAAACCCTCCTTTTTAATAAAGTTTAACCAAATATATATATGAAAAAGCATCAAAACCTACAAGATCGAACTTATATTAGTAGAACCACTATGAAAGATTTCTTGCATTAGATATTGCAAGGGTTAATAGTTTGTTTCTATTCTTGGTCAAACTTTATGAAATTTGGCTTTGACTAAAAAATATATGCAACATAATATGGGATGGAGGGAGATTCGTAGTACTCCCCCAGTCCTATATGAAACTTGTCAAAATTTAAATGTATCTAGATATATCTTTTGATTAAGACGACTTTGGAGGAAGTATATTTGCTTAATTGGCACCACTACTTTAATAACTTTCTTGCTAGTACTTACTCACATGGCTAAGCAAATCAAGAGTATGTAATGAAATTTTAATTCTCTTCATTTAGTTTCATCAACTTAGTTTGATATTGCTAACATTCATATGTAGTACATTATTATTTGATTGGAGTACTCAACTTTTATGAGAAAATTTTAAATCACTACAGCTTTGTTAGCATCTAATCTTAGCGGTAAAATATCATTAAGAAATCCATGTTTGTATATTTTGCACAAAATAAAGAGAGAAGCTAGACAGGGCACAATAGAACAATTCCTCACTGGCTTTTGCTCTTGGCAGTGCCTGTTAGCTCTGAAGCTAATATGCGAGGAATGCCCGCACCAGTGCCTCCGCCACGGCGTCGCCGCGGCCGTGCTGCAGTTCTTCGACTTCTTCCCCACCAATGAGCAGGTCAGCCACCCTACCTTTTGCACGGCCCCGTCCTGCCGTAGACCCTGCGCAAACCAGACGTGCTCACAGCCTGTTTGTTGAAATACCGACAGAAAGTGGCGCTCAAGATCGTCGCCGAAATCGTCGAAGAATGCGACGAGGCGGACGTGCCCAAGGCTATGGAGGCCGCTCCAGCGCTCTGCAACCTCCTGCAGTCATCTGACAATACGGTACATGTGTTTCTCGTTATTATTGTTATGGGCTCTGCCTGTCTTGTTCTGTTCTCATCGATCTGTGTGACCAATGTCAGATACAAAAGTCGGCCCTTTCTTGCCTGTGTATGATCGCCTCCAATGCTCACGGCAAGGCAGAACACATGGATATGCTTTGCGAGTTGAAGGTGGTCGACACGGCCATGAGGATGCTGGAGAAGGATGGGTGGAAGACCATCGGTGATGAGAATTTAACTGTATGTAGCATGATCCTCTCCTCTCTGTGGTTGCCAATTTACATTTTTACCACTGCCCTTGCCTTTTCTTAAGCACATGAGGATTCATGGACTAATCGGTTTGTCTTGCAGGGCATCCTTGGGCTGCTAAAAAATATTTCTTCAGCCTCAGCAAAGGCTGTGAAGTCCCTTTTCGACTTGGGAGTTTGCGATTTGCTCAAGCAGATGATAACTTATTACAGCTCCTCGCAGAGTAACAGTGACAAGGTACTATACCTTTTCTCTTCGGTTTTTTTTTTACTGAACATGCACAATTTTGCGGTCATACCATCTTTTAAATACCAGAACTACTTGCAGCGGTGTTCTCATCGAGTTATGTACTTAACATGTGCCACATGTTTATGACAAATTAGACCAATTCGTGTATTTTTGGAGGGTACAAGAATTGCAGCCTTTGGATTTAGTTTATATTTAAAGAGCTATGAATGTGCATCTGATATATCCCCAGTACAATAGATATGCGAATGACCTCTGCATCCATGGTGCTAGTTAACATTTTGGTGAAATGTCTTGACACTATTCATTTCCAAACTTCAGTTGCAGATGCTTGTGGAGCTCATCAATCAGCTTATGCGGCCTCTTGAGACATCCGGCGCTCTAAAGAATGCCATCGTAGAACAAAATCCATACCTTGACCAGCTTTCTAGCATTGTGACACTTCTAATACAGGTATGAGCCCCTCGACATACATTTCAGTCGGTTAAGAAAAGGAAGTGACGCTATAACTGTCCTTTGACGTACAAATTTCTGCTCTCAACGTAGGTTGCAAAATGTGGTGCACTATCATCAGTTTGCTACACATGCATTGTCCTCATCGGCAACATTGTTGAAGTAAGCACACCTGCTTTCCTGATTGAGTTACAGAAGACTGCAAATCTCTCGAGGTGAATTTCTGCCACAGTTTATTGTCTTTTAAAGATGTTTATCGACTAAACGTATTTCATCTGGCATGTTTCTCATGTTTGTCTTTTTTTTTCTTGTATATCAGCTTTCTTATGTGCTTGTTGGCTCGGAAGAAGCGCCATGTCGTGTTCGAAACGCTCAAAGTTTCAAAGAGCCTCCTGAAAAAACAGCATCAGTTTTTCTTTGAGAGCTTTGACAAGGAGGGTGTGAAGCATGCGATTGATGCCATACAAGCACAAGAAAAAGATAGAAACTCCAATCACAAGTTGAAAATGAAAAACAAGATGCAAGAACATTGTGTTTGCTTCAATTTAGACTCAGATGCATCTTCGACAGATAGGTGCAAGATTGAGAATAATGCTATCCTGAATCTAGCAGAAGAGATAAAGAAAAGCTTCTCTGTGGTGAAAGCAAGTAACAAATCTCCATACAGGTTGGGATGCTTTACTACATTCGTCAAAGGATATTTTGCTAAGTTGAATGGCCATACAATGACAACCCCCACACAGAATTTGGATCGATGCAGAGAGTTGTCTGAAGTTTCGAGGAGATTATTATCGGATAAACTTCCAAGTACCTCTACCTTTGTGTTTGCGAAGAGCGGATCAGCCAAAGATTTATCAGATTATCTCTGCAATGTGGCATACTTGAAACCAAATCTCAATAATCGCCAGTACTTATTAGAGCGGGCTAAGGAGGTGCAATGTCGACTGCAGAAATTTGCTCATTTGGCTCTCGAGATGTCCAATGAAAGCTCTGTGAAGCCCCTTGAGATTTTGGTGGAGAAGCTCCTAGACTCTCTGCACATGTCTTATGACAGTTTTCCTGTCATATTATCTCATCATAAACAGTCTACTCGTGAGAGCACGATGATTCCTCTGAGGCATTCAGGAATCGAGGATTCAGAATCACTGCATATAAAATTTGTGAAGGCACGCAGAGAGAAAGAGTTGCAAGGTTATGGCGGTGTTCTCCCTATTCCTATTTCTTCAAAGCCAGATGCAATTGAAGCAGACCTTTGGCCTAATATTTGCTCTCCACGGAATCGGCAGGGATCCTCAAGATTGATGTTCTCTTACAAAGGCATACAACTCAAGTCATCTGCAACGATTTTTGAGTCACTTGTCCGTTTAATGAACGAGGGAAAATCTGATATAACGCTTGACCAATCTTTCTGGAAAGAAGTACACAGAATATCGTATAAGAGAAACAAAAGCAAGAAAATCTCTACTTTGAGCTCCTCTGATGCTCGGTTATCTGCTGTGCATGAAAAGCTTGAACAATCACTGCTGAAGGACCCATTTTTCAGTGCCATGTTCCTTGGGAAGCTTCCTGGTGATGTGGATGAATCTGATCCATCCTACAACTTGTTGTTCACGCTGAAAATTCTTGAAGGGCTTAACCGTTTTTCATACCAACTGTCAATGGATGAGAAGATACGCTTATTTGCAGAAAGCTGCCTACGAGATTTGGATGATATTAAGGTGACAATCTCTCCAATCCCACAGCATCAGTTCACAAGTATCCTTCTGACCAGTAAGCTGGAGCTGCAAATGCAAGAGAGCTTGTTTGAGGTTGGGCTGGTACCCTCATGGTGTGTCTATCTGGTGGAAACTTGCCCCTTCTTATTCTCCTTCAATGCACGGTGGAAGTACTTCTGCCTGACTCTGCATCGCTCATTCATGGGAGATGACACAAGTGATCCAGATTCACCAAACGAGGAAGATGAGGCAAGTGATGCTTCAAACGAGGCTGCTAATAAAACCAAGAAGTGCAAAGTAACACGAGGTAACATTCTTGAAAGTGCTATATCAATGATGGCCAAACATGGGTCAAGCACCAAAACCATTGAGGTGGCATTTGAAGGAGAGGCTGGGACTGGGCGAGGCCCAACCATCGAATTTTACTCTACAGTTAGCCATGAGCTTCAGAGGTTTGGGCTTGGGATGTGGAGAGGTGATAATGCTAGAAAAGCAGAAGGAGAAACTGGATTCGTTCATTCTAGTTTTGGGCTCTTTCCACAGCCATGGTCCTCAGAGGTCACTTCATCAAGAGGGATCGAATTCTCTGACGTGGTACAGAAATTCAAGCTTCTTGGACATATTGTAGCGAGAGCGGTTCTCGATGGAAGGATCTTGGACATCTCGCTCTCAAAAGCATTCTACAAGATCATTCTTGGACAGGTAACTATTTTTTAGCAATTATCCAGATGTATGTTTATCTCTTCCCTTTTCTTGTCTCAGTTGCATCTCCTATGTTCTGATCATGGATTGTTATTCGGTTTTAGGAGCTTGATGTCTACGACATCCCATCATTTGATCCTGAGCTGGGCAAGACTGTAGTAGAGTTTCAAGCCCTGGTTAAAAGGAAGAAGTTCTTGGAGTCATCTTCAGAAACGACATCCAATCCCTCTGCAGATTTGTCATATAAAAATGTGAGATTGGAAGATCTGTGCCTTGATTTTACTCTTCCTGGAAACCCAGAATATGAGCTTGTTCCTGGAGGCTCAGACAAGATGGTCACACTTGACAGTTTGGAGGAGTATGTATATTTGATAGTTGATGCAACCTTGAAGAGTGGGATTGCCAAACAGATAGAAGCTTTCAAGTCTGCATTTAACGAGGTAAGTTTGGCATTGAATATTCATTAGAACAAAATGTAGTTCATCCTTTTATGGAGAGGACTGGTACCGATCGTTTCAAACAACTTGCAGGTTTTTGTTCTTAAGACCCTTAGAATGTTCAACGAGGAGGAGATGGAGCGCATACTTTGTGGTGAACATGATGCTTGGGCTGTAAGTATATTTCTCAATGATTCCTTCCTTCAGTTCTAAAGGAAGAGTTTCTTTGTCATGGTTCTCACTTTGTACGATTCTTGCAGTCAAGCAAACTTGCAGATCACATCGAGTTTGATCATGGCTATGATGCGCACAGTCCACCAGTTGTTAACGTAAGTAGAAGGCAGTCACAGGCTCTCAAATACTTGTTCTTTTGAACCCCTCATAATAAACTGAAATCCAAATAATCAATAACGTATTGCTGCAGTTCCTGGAGATCCTAAGGGAGTTCGGAAGAGAAGAGCAGCGGGCGTTCATCCAATTCTCGACTGGTGCTCCTACGCTCCCACTTGGCGGCCTAGCTTCACTCAATCCAAAGCTCACCGTTGTGCGAAAGGTTTGTGATTGTTTTCACACAAGGAACTACTCTACTCTAATAGTACGGAAGCCTAATATTCCGATGAAACTTACCTGAACATGCATTGTTCCCAACAGCATTGTGATGGCTGCGTTGATGGTGAATTGCCAAGTGTCAATACCTGCAGGCACTTCATCAAGCTTCCTCCTTACTCCTCCAAGGTACCACGAAAGCAGACCCTTCCATTTATTTTTAGTTGTATATTTCAGCATCAACGATGCAAACTCGGGACGATTTCTCACCCTTCTGCGTTTTCTGGACCGCAGGAGATAATGAGAGAGAAGCTCAAATACGCTCTGGCCGAGGGTCTAGGCTCCTTCCATTTATCATGACAAGCAGCGGAAGGGTAGAAGCACCATTTACATACTAGATTAGCTACACCATTAGCCACGGTTCCAGAGGAGAGGAATCGCATGTCTGTTCTGATTTCATTTTTCTGACCAGTTGATGTTTCCGGTTGGGGACAGTTGCTAGTGATGCAGCTCCAATTTTCTCCCCTCCAGTTAGATCAATTCTGTACATTGCTGTATATGTGTACGTTATATCTTGACACCCCCAAGCTGGGACTGTACTGATGCTGTTAGATTATTTTTAAAAAATGTGTACAAATGACAACTTCTGACTTGAAAACAAAAACTGATGTCTGATCAAGTGTTAGTGAAATTTGTGATAATCTGTTGTGATAATCTGGAAATATAGAATATACACTACCAGTTAAGCTTGTGTAATCTGAGAGCATGGACAGGTACACTATGATCAGGGTTCCGTATGCATAACAAATCTGTATACGCTCTGCTATAATCATTTTTCAGAGAGCAAAATGAACACAATGAATCCAAATTTCAAACTCTGTATCTGACAATTATTTCTACTTAAGAGCACAGACTGACACACCAATGATCAGGGTTTCCATATGCATAACAAGGCTGCATACACTCTGATATTATCATGTCAGATATAAAGATGGAACACGGCATATTGGTGGAATTTGTGATAATCTGGAAACATGGAGTATACACTATCAGTTAAGTTGTGTAATCTGAGAGCATGGACTGGTACACTATGATCAGGGTTCCGTATGCATAACAAATACTTATGCGCTCTGCTATAACAAAGTGAATCCAAATTTCAAACTCTGTATAACAATTATTTCTACTTAAGAGCACGGACTGATACGCCAATGAGCAGCGTTTCCATATGCATAACAAGGCTGCATACACTCTGCTATTATCATTTCAGATAGAAAGATGGAACACGGCATAATCACTGTACAATCAGGAGCACACCATCAAAACAATTCTGCTACGAATACATCATAGCTTATTTGCCAACAGTGCCACACAAATTTGATAACATATCAGAATGAATTCAATCAGGAGCCCACCATCAAAACAATTCTGCTACGAATACATCATAGCTTATTTGCCAGACAGTGCAACACAAATGTGATGACATATCAGAATGAATCCAAAATTCAAATGTATAGATAGATAGAGATATAAAGCACCATCAATTGATGTTTTTGCGCCACAGTTAACTCATCCACGGCATATAATTTAAACAACACTTTGTAGAAGACATCCCAAAAAGATGTAAATGGAACTACTGCTTCACCACACAGTCTAACAAAAAAGTAGCTTAACTGACTGAAAATCCAAAAACTCTGAATGTTCCCTGCTACAGACAAAATTCCTTGCTTCATTTGAACACGAAACCTCTTCCATTGCCTCCTCATTTCCCCAAAAAAAGAGTAACCTGCAAGGAAAACCATGATACTAGTGAGTAACACAAAAACAGGAAGTCTGCAATGTCATGCAGCAGCATACAAGAGAAACTGCATTTTCAAAGATGAGCAGAACAAACCTGAGTGATTCCCCCAACGCATAACAAGCTACAGAACATCTTCATCAGTGCCCAGTGTGCACTCTGGAGGATCAATCGGAGCGGCCACCGACAAGGAGTAGGAGAGGCGGAAGCTGACCAGGTTCTCGATCAGCGCGCCGATCTTGGCCGTTCCTGAGAATGCCGTCTCGGCGTCCACACTCTTCTTGAAGATCACCAGAGCAACTGAAGAACTCTCTGCCCTGGCTTCCATGATAGGCCCAAACTGGCAGAAGATCTTGATAAGGTCTCTCGCCGGAGGGACGGCGTTCTTACCGGCGAAGTTCAGCACCAGCCCAGTCAACAAAGGTTCATCCTTGAGGTGGCCACCACCATTCTGCACCTTCGCTGAGGGGTGATGATCAGCACTAGCCCCCGCGCACCTTGTCAAGACACCTGGGTTCGCCTTAGGAGTGTTGCGTCCAACTCTGCGGTTCACCGGCGGTGACCGGGACATCTGTCGCGCCGCCTGGCTCATGAGCTTCCCCATCTTTGTGGTCATCTGGTGAGACAGGGGCTGTGGGGTTGGCTCGTAGTCCTCCAGCTCCATGCCATCATCCGTGCCGCACTTGCTGCACCTTGAGATGCTCCATTTGTCGACGACGTCTCCTCCCTTTGCCCTTCTTCTCTTGGCACTGCGCGGCGTGGCGTCCATGGCGCCGTCGTCGATGCCGAAGCAGGCCGTGTAGACGGGGAGGCCCTGGCGCCCCTCCAGCGGGTGAAAGCCCTGAGCTGCGCCGTGGCGACGGTGAGGTCGACCCGGTCGGCCCCGGCGAGCGGCTCCAGGGCCAGCTCGGAGAGGTACCCGACAAAGGCCTCGCCTTGGAGCGCGTCCCTGGCGAAGGCGGCGTCCACGACCGCCCCGTGCGCGCCGCTCCGGACGCCCGCGTTGTCGATCGCCTGCCTCCTGGCGACGCCGTCGCTGATGGCGCACTCGCACGCCAGGCCGGCCTCGACGCGGCGCGCGACCTCGCCCAGCGCGGCGTCGACGGCGGAGGCGAACGGGGACAGGGTGGTGCCGCCGAACTGGGCGCGGCTCTGGATGGCGGCGAGGTACGGGAAGCCGTCGCGGAACGGGAGGAGCGCGGCCTCGTCGGCCACCCACGCGAAGGACTTGTCCCAGAAGCAGGCGACGAGGGGCGGAGCCGCGGCGCCGGCGCGCCCCGAGCGCGAGCGCGGACGCGTCCGCCGGGTCGAACACCTGCGCCGGCCACCACGGGTGGCCCCGCACCTTGGCCCACACCAGCCGCGGCGCCTCCGCCAGCCCGCCGCGGTCGCCCTCCTCGTCTTCCTCGAACGGGCAGTCGTAGTACAGAGCGGGCGCGTCCGTGGCCGCACGCGCGGGCGCCGCCTGCTGCTTCTTGGCCCGCCGGCCGTGGAGCAGCTCCGCCACGTCCGGGTGCATGACGCGGAGCCTCGCCGAGCGGCCCCCGGCGCTCCCGTGGCACTCGTCGACGTTCTTGGCAGCCGCCGCGTCTTCCTCCGGCGCCATGTGACCCGCGCGAGAGCCTGCAAGCGAGCAGCGACGAACGACTCAGCGCGCACGCGCGCAGGTACGTCGTCGGTTCTTGGTGGAAGGGAGAGGTGCTCACCGGAGATTGAGGCGAGGGAGGCGGCCGGGGGTGGACGGGGAGGAGGGAGCGGTGTGGAGACGGCAAAGCAGGGGTTTGGTAGGGGGTTTAGGAGGAAGTGATGAGAACGTAGCAGAGAGTCGATGAAACTGCAATTTTGTTGGTGGTGAGAACTCACATGTACTGTACTGTAGTAGCCAAATTAGTAAAAGCTTATGTTACTTTTTCGAGCAAAAAAAGTTTTTGTCCTATTTCGAGAAAAAAAAAGTTTCTTTTTTTCTATACAGATCTTCTTATTACTTGGCAGAGATGCCATTCATTTCATTTGAGTTTTGAAACAAGAGGTTTTAGTTGAAAATTGTATGGCCAACAATACCTGCACCATGAAGAATGTGACTGTGGCATGGTAATATTTTCGTTGTGAACCTTGTGGTTGTTGTCTAGATGAATAAAGTTTCATCAGGGCTGTGTTCCTAACCACAGGGAGGCAGCATTGGGATGGGGATGCCAAGCAAAAGATGGGAAGACGACAGAGGAAATCTGTTGCAAGAGAAGAGGAGGCCAGAAAGCAAAAGTGATGGTGGTAGAAACGGCCTTGCCGCCTCTGAGCCCTTCTCTGCACCTGCTGCAGCAACAGCTGTCTGCTGGTTGCCTGGTAAAGCTTCATGTTGCCCTCATCCGAGATACCAACCGTGTCATGGCTCGTGAAAGCAAACCAA
>NC_061511.1:55691357-55846992 GCF_022539505.1 Lolium rigidum | reverse complement strand
GTTCTTGTTGTTTTTCGGTTGCAATATTACCCATGATTGTATGTCCTCTCTATTCCAAATTACCCTGCGTTCTGGTTTAACAAAAATCGAACTTTTAAAAGTTTGAACAAATATTTAGGAGAATATGTACATCTAAAACAAAATTAAAATTGTTAGAATTGTCATAACATTTAGGAAAAGTTAGTGGACATATTTGATCAACTGTTTCTACATGAATCGGATCATGTGTGTATATGTGCACGCCTTCACGTACCTAGGTATGTTCATGATCCTGCCGACTCGGAGGGCGATCGAGTGTGAGACTCGATGGAGTTCGGGTCGCGCCCGCGCCGACTCCGACCCGCGATCCAGTCCTAACCTCAGCGTGCCTCGGAGTCCGCGACGGTCACGCCGCCACGAATAAAAGGCCCGCCGCCTCACGTCCTCCCAACCCAAACCCTGCGCAGAATCTCCAAACAAACCCGATCGACCTCGCTCGCCGCCACCGCCACCGCCCCCGCCCCGGCACCGGCGTCGGCGTGCGCGCGCTGTAGCCACAAACTCGGTACGTGAACGTGGCGTAGAGAGACCGATCGATCTCGCGCGCGGCCAGGCGATGGCGGACGTGCTGGCGTACCTGCCGTACGTGGTGCCGGCGCTGGCGGACAAGGACCATGGCGCCGACGGGCACCTGGCGGCGCTGGAAACGCTCTGCGTCGCGCTGCCCTACGCCTACCCGGACCTTCTCATCGACGTCGATAAGGTCGGCTGCTTCGTGACGCGCCTCCCGGCCCTCGTCTCCGCCGCCGGCGCCGACCAGGGCAACATGGCCGTCCTGGCCGCGCAGGCCATCGCCGGGGTCGTCGAGCAGCTGCCGGAGTGGGCGGAGAGCTTCGAGAAGAACGGCGCCGTTCAGGCGCTCCGGGACCGCATGCTCGCCGTCGACAACATGGAGCTCGCCGAGAAGGTAAGTGCGTAGCCGTACGTGCTTAATTAATTTGACCTAGCATCGCATATGATCGCAAAACCCACACGCTTAAACCCTACTACTCCGTCTTTTAATAAAGTTTAACCAAATATATATATGAAAAGGCATCAAAATCTATAAGATCGAACTTATATTAGGAGAACCACTATGAAAGATTTTTTCCATTATTAGATATTGCAAGGGTTAATACATTTGTTTTTATACATGGTCAAACTTTATGAAATTGGGCTTTGACTAAAATTATATGCAACATAATATGGGTTGGAAGAAGATTCATAGCACTCCCTCCGCCCTATGAAACTTGTCTATGATTTATCAAAATTTAAATGTATCTAGATATGTCTAATTTTGATTAAGACAACTTTCTGTAGGAAGTATAGTATTTGCTTAATTGGCACTAGTACTATTATTGTTAATAACGTTCTTGCCTAGTACTTACTTACATGGCTAAGCGAATCAAGAGTATCTAATGAAATTTTAATTCTCTTCATTTACTTTCATCAACTTAGTTTGATATTGCTAACATTCATATGTAGTACATTATTATTTGATTGGAGTACTCAACTTTTATGAGAAAATTTTAAATTACTACAGCTTTGTCAGCATCTAATCTTAGCGGTAAAATATCATTAAGAAATCCATGCATGTTTGTATGTTTTGCACAAAATAAAGAGAGAAGCTAGACAGGGCACAATAGAACAATTTCTTTCATATGACAATTCCTCACTGGCTTTTGCTCTTGGCAGTGCCTGTTAGCTCTGAAGCTAATATGCGAGGAATGCCCGCACCAGTGCCTCCGCCACGGCGTCGCCGCGGCCGTGCTGCAGTTCTTCGACTTCTTCCCCACCAATGAGCAGGTCAGCCACCCTACCTTTTGCACGGCCCCGTCCTGCCGTAGACCCTGCGCAAACCAGACGTGCTCACAGCCTGTTTGTTGAAATACCGACAGAAAGTGGCGCTCAAGATCGTCGCCGAAATCGTCGAAGAATGCGACGAGGCGGACGTGCCCAAGGCTATGGAGGCCGCTCCAGCGCTCTGCAACCTCCTGCAGTCATCTGACAATACGGTACATGTGTTTCTCGTTATTATTGTTACAGGCTCTGCCTGTCTTGTTCTGTTCTCATCGATCTGTGTGACCAATGTCAGATACAAAAGTCGGCCCTTTCTTGCCTGTGTATGATCGCCTCCAATGCTCACGGCAAGGCAGAACACATGGATATGCTTTGCGAGTTGAAGGTGGTCGACACGGCCATGAGGATGCTGGAGAAGGATGGGTGGAAGACCATCGGTGATGAGAATTTAACTGTATGTAGCATGATCCTCTCCTCTCTGTGGTTGCCAATTTACATTTTTACCACTGCCCTTGCCTTTTCTTAAGCACATGAGGATTCATGGACTAATCGGTGTGTCTTGCAGGGCATCCTTGGGCTGCTAAAAAATATTTCTTCAGCCTCAGCAAAGGCTGTGAAGTCCCTTTTCGACTTGGGAGTTTGCGATTTGCTCAAGCAGATGATAACTTATTACAGCTCCTCGCAGAGTAACAGTGACAAGGTACTATACCTTTTCTCTTCGGGTTTTTTTACTGAACATGCACAATTTTAAGGTCATACCTTCTTTTAAATACCAGAACTACTTGCAGCGGTGTTCTCATCGAGTTATGCACTTAACATGTGCCACATGTTTATGACAAATTAGACCAATTCGTGTATTTTTGGAGAGTACAAGAATTGCAGCCTTTGGATTTAGTTTATATTTAAAGAGCTATGAATGTGCATCTGATATATCCCCAGTACAATAGATATGCGAATGACCTCTGCATCCATGGTGCTAGTTAACATTTTGGTGAAATGTCTTGACACTATTCATTTCCAAACTTCAGTTGCAGATGCTTGTGGAGCTCATCAATCAGCTTATGCGGCCTCTTGAGACATCCGACGCTCTAAAGAATGCCATCGTAGAACAAAATCCATACCTTGACCAGCTTTCTAGCATTGTGACACTTCTAATACAGGTATGAGCCCCTCGACATACATTTCAGTCGGTTAAGAAAAGGAAGTGACGCTATAACTGTCCTTTGACGTACAAATTTCTGCTCTCAACGTAGGTTGCAAAATGTGGTGCACTATCATCAGTTTGCTACACATGCATTGTCCTCATCGGCAACATTGTTGAAGTAAGCACACCTGCTTTCCTGATTGAGTTACAGAAGACTGCAAATCTCTCGAGGTGAATTTCTGCCACAGTTTATTGTCTTTTGAAGATGTTTATCGACTAAACGTATTTCATCTGGCATGTTTCTCATGTTTGTCTTTTTTTTTCTTGTATATCAGCTTTCTTATGTGCTTGTTGGCTCGGAAGAAGCGCCATGTCGTGTTCGAAACGCTCAAAATTTCAAAGAGCCTCCTGAAAAAACAGCATCAGTTTTTCTTTGAGAGCTTTGACAAGGAGGGTGTGAAGCATGCGATTGATGCCATACAAGCACAAGAAAAAGATAGAAACTCCAATCACAAGTTGAAAATGAAAAACAAGATGCAAGAACATTGTGTTTGCTTCAATTTAGACTCAGATGCATCTTCGACAGATAGGTGCAAGATTGAGAATAATGCTATCCTGAATCTAGCAGAAGAGATAAAGAAAAGCTTCTCTGTGGTGAAAGCAAGTAACAAATCTCCATACAGGTTGGGATGCTTTACTACATTCGTCAAAGGATATTTTGCTAAGTTGAATGGCCATACAATGACAACCCCCACACAGAATTTGGATCGATGCAGAGAGTTGTCTGAAGTTTCGAGGAGATTATTATCGGATAAACTTCCAAGTACCTCTACTTTTGTGTTTGCGAAGAGCGGATCAGCCAAAGATTTATCAGATTATCTCTGCAATGTGGCATACTTGAAACCAAATCTCAATAATCGCCAGTACTTATTAGAGCGGGCTAAGGAGGTGCAATGTCGACTGCAGAAATTTGCTCATTTGGCTCTCGAGATGTCCAATGAAAGCTCTGTGAAGCCCCTTGAGATTTTGGTGGAGAAGCTCCTAGACTCTCTGCACATGTCTTATGACAGTTTTCCTGTCATATTATCTCATCATAAACAGTCTACTCGTGAGAGCACGATGATTCCTCTGAGGCATTCAGGAATCGAGGATTCAGAATCACTGCATATAAAATTTGTGAAGGCACGCAGAGAGAAAGAGTTGCAAGGTTATGGCGGTGTTCTCCCTATTCCTATTTCTTCAAAGCCAGATGCAATTGAAGCAGACCTTTGGCCTAATATTTGCTCTCCACGGAATCGGCAGGGATCCTCAAGATTGATGTTCTCTTACAAAGGCATACAACTCAAGTCATCTGCAACGATTTTTGAGTCACTTGTCCATTTAATGAACGAGGGAAAATCTGATATAACGCTTGACCAATCTTTCTGGAAAGAAGTACACAGAATATCGTATAAGAGAAACAAAAGCAAGAAAATCTCTACTTTGAGCTCCTCTGATGCTCGGTTATCTGCTGTGCATGAAAAGCTTGAACAATCACTGCTGAAGGACCCATTTTTCAGTGCCATGTTCCTTGGGAAGCTTCCTGGTGATGTGGATGAATCTGATCCATCCTACAACTTGTTGTTCACGCTGAAAATTCTTGAAGGGCTTAACCGTTTTTCATACCAACTGTCAATGGATGAGAAGATACGCTTATTTGCAGAAAGCTGCCTACGAGATTTGGATGATATTAAGGTGACAATCTCTCCAATCCCACAGCATCAGTTCACAAGTATCCTTCTGACCAGTAAGCTGGAGCTGCAAATGCAAGAGAGCTTGTTTGAGGTTGGGCTGGTACCCTCATGGTGTGTCTAT
This sequence comes from Lolium rigidum, assembly GCF_022539505.1. Classification (NCBI taxonomy): domain Eukaryota; kingdom Viridiplantae; phylum Streptophyta; class Magnoliopsida; order Poales; family Poaceae; genus Lolium; species Lolium rigidum. The sequence continues at coordinate 55,842,176 of NC_061511.1, read as the reverse complement.
CTGGTGGAAACTTGCCCCTTCTTATTCTCCTTCAATGCACGGTGGAAGTACTTCTGCCTGACTCTGCATCGCTCATTCATGGGAGATGACACAAGTGATCCAGATTCACCAAACGAGGAAGATGAGGCAAGTGATGCTTCAAACGAGGCTGCTAATAAAACCAAGAAGTACAAAGTAACACGAGGTAACATTCTTGAAAGTGCTATATCAATGATGGCCAAACATGGGTCAAGCACCAAAACCATTGAGGTGGCATTTGAAGGAGAGGCTGGGACTGGGCGAGGCCCAACCATCGAATTTTACTCTACAGTTAGCCATGAGCTTCAGAGGTTTGGGCTTGGGATGTGGAGAGGTGATAATGCTAGAAAAGCAGAAGGAGAAACTGGATTCGTTCATTCTAGTTTTGGGCTCTTTCCACAGCCATGGTCCTCAGAGGTCACTTCATCAAGAGGGATCGAATTCTCTGACGTGGTACAGAAATTCAAGCTTCTTGGACATATTGTAGCGAGAGCGGTTCTCGATGGAAGGATCTTGGACATCTCGCTCTCAAAAGCATTCTACAAGATCATTCTTGGACAGGTAACTTTTTTTTAGCAATTATCCAGATGTATGTTTATCTCTTCCCTTGTCTTGTCTCAGTTGCATCTCCTATGTTCTGATCATGGATTGTTATTCGGTTTTAGGAGCTTGATATCTACGACATCCCATCATTTGATCCTGAGCTGGGCAAGACTGTAGTAGAGTTTCAAGCCCTGGTTAAAAGGAAGAAGTTCTTGGAGTCATCTTCAGAAACGACATCCAATCCCTCTGCAGATTTGTCATATAAAAATGTGAGATTGGAAGATCTGTGCCTTGATTTTACTCTTCCTGGAAACCCAGAATATGAGCTTGTTCCTGGAGGCTCAGACAAGATGGTCACACTTGACAGTTTGGAGGAGTATGTATATTTGATAGTTGATGCAACCTTGAAGAGTGGGATTGCCAAACAGATAGAAGCTTTCAAGTCTGCATTTAACGAGGTAAGTTTGGCATTGAATATTCATTAGAACAAAATGTAGTTCATCCTTTTATGGAGAGGACTGGTACCGATCGTTTCAAACAACTTGCAGGTTTTTGTTCTTAAGACCCTTAGAATGTTCAACGAGGAGGAGATGGAGCGCATACTTTGTGGTGAACATGATGCTTGGGCTGTAAGTATATTTCTCAATGATTCCTTCCTTCAGTTCTAAAGGAAGAGTTTCTTTGTCATGGTTCTCACTTTGTACGATTCTTGCAGTCAAGCAAACTTGCAGATCACATCGAGTTTGATCATGGCTATGATGCGCACAGTCCACCAGTTGTTAACGTAAGTAGAAGGCAGTCACAGGCTCTCAAATACTTGTTCTTTTGAACCCCTCATAATAAACTGAAATCCAAATAATCAATAACGTATTGCTGCAGTTCCTGGAGATCCTAAGGGAGTTCGGAAGAGAAGAGCAGCGGGCGTTCATCCAATTCTCGACTGGTGCTCCTACGCTCCCACTTGGCGGCCTAGCTTCACTCAATCCAAAGCTCACCGTTGTGCGAAAGGTTTGTGATTGTTTTCACACAAGGAACTACTCTACTCTAATAGTACGGAAGCCTAATATTCCGATGAAACTTACCTGAACATGCATTGTTCCCAACAGCAATGTGATGGCTGCGTTGATGGTGAATTGCCAAGTGTCAATACCTGCAGGCACTTCATCAAGCTTCCTCCTTACTCCTCCAAGGTACCACGAAAGCAGACCCTTCCATTTATTTTTAGTTGTATATTTCAGCATCAACGATGCAAACTCGGGACGATTTCTCACCCTTCTGCGTTTTCTGGACCGCAGGAGATAATGAGAGAGAAGCTCAAATACGCTCTGGCCGAGGGTCTAGGCTCCTTCCATTTATCATGACAAGCAGCGGAAGGGTAGAAGCACCATTTACATACTAGATTAGCTACACCATTAGCCACGGTTCCAGAGGAGAGGAATCGCATGTCTGTTCTGATTTCATTTTTCTGACCAGTTGATGTTTCCGGTTGGGGACAGTTGCTAGTGATGCAGCTCCAATTTTCTCCCCTCCAGTTAGATCAATTCTGTACATTGCTGTATATGTGTACGTTATATCTTGACACCCCCAAGCTGGGACTGTACTGATGCTGTTAGATTATTTTTAAAAAAATGTGTACAAATGACAACTTCTGACTTGAAAACAAAAACTGATGTCTGATCAAGTGTTAGTGAAATTTGTGATAATCTGTTGTGATAATCTGGAAATATAGAATATACACTACCAGTTAAGCTTGTGTAATCTGAGAGCATGGACAGGTACACTATGATCAGGGTTCCGTATGCATAACAAATCTGTATACGCTCTGCTATAATCATTTTTCAGAGAGCAAAATGAACACAATGAATCCAAATTTCAAACTCTGTATCTGACAATTATTTCTACTTAAGAGCACAGACTGACACACCAATGATCAGGGTTTCCATATGCATAACAAGGCTGCATACACTCTGATATTATCATGTCAGATATAAAGATGGAACACGGCATATTGGTGGAATTTGTGATAATCTGGAAACATGGAGTATACACTATCAGTTAAGTTGTGTAATCTGAGAGCATGGACTGGTACACTATGATCAGGGTTCCGTATGCATAACAAATACTTATGCGCTCTGCTATAACAAAGTGAATCCAAATTTCAAACTCTGTATAACAATTATTTCTACTTAAGAGCACGGACTGATACGCCAATGAGCAGCGTTTCCATATGCATAACAAGGCTGCATACACTCTGCTATTATCATTTCAGATAGAAAGATGGAACACGGCATAATCACTGTACAATCAGGAGCACACCATCAAAACAATTCTGCTACGAATACATCATAGCTTATTTGCCAACAGTGCCACACAAATTTGATAACATATCAGAATGAATTCAATCAGGAGCCCACCATCAAAACAATTCTGCTACGAATACATCATAGCTTATTTGCCAGACAGTGCAACACAAATGTGATGACATATCAGAATGAATCCAAAATTCAAATGTATAGATAGATAGAGATATAAAGCACCATCAATTGATGTTTTTGCGCCACAGTTAACTCATCCACGGCATATAATTTAAACAACACTTTGTAGAAGACATCCCAAAAGATGTAAATGGAACTACTGCTTCACCACACAGTCTAACAAAAAAGTAGCTTAACTGACTGAAAATCCAAAAACTCTGAATGTTCCCTGCTACAGACAAAATTCCTTGCTTCATTTGAACACGAAACCTCTTCCATTGCCTCCTCATTTCCCCAAAAAAAAGAGTAACCTGCAAGGAAAACCATGATACTAGTGAGTAACACAAAAACAGGAAGTCTGCAATGTCATGCAGCAGCATACAAGAGAAACTGCATTTTCAAAGATGAGCAGAACAAACCTGAGTGATTCCCCCAACGCATAACAAGCTACAGAACATCTTCATCAGTGCCCAGTGTGCACTCTGGAGGATCAATCGGAGCGGCCACCGACAAGGAGTAGGAGAGGCGGAAGCTGACCAGGTTCTCGATCAGCGCGCCGATCTTGGCCGTTCCTGAGAATGCCGTCTCGGCGTCCACACTCTTCTTGAAGATCACCAGAGCAACTGAAGAACTCTCTGCCCTGGCTTCCATGATAGGCCCAAACTGGCAGAAGATCTTGATAAGGTCTCTCGCCGGAGGGACGGCGTTCTTACCGGCGAAGTTCAGCACCAGCCCAGTCAACAAAGGTTCATCCTTGAGGTGGCCACCACCATTCTGCACCTTCGCTGAGGGGTGATGATCAGCACTAGCCCCCGCGCACCTTGTCAAGACACCTGGGTTCGCCTTAGGAGTGTTGCGTCCAACTCTGCGGTTCACCGGCGGTGACCGGGACATCTGTCGCGCCGCCTGGCTCATGAGCTTCCCCATCTTTGTGGTCATCTGGTGAGACAGGGGCTGTGGGGTTGGCTCGTAGTCCTCCAGCTCCATGCCATCATCCGTGCCGCACTTGCTGCACCTTGAGATGCTCCATTTGTCGACGACGTCTCCTCCCTTTGCCCTTCTTCTCTTGGCACTGCGCGGCGTGGCGTCCATGGCGCCGTCGTCGATGCCGAAGCAGGCCGTGTAGACGGGGAGGCCCCTGGCGCCCCTCCAGCGGGTGAAAGCCCTGAGCTGCGCCGTGGCGACGGTGAGGTCGACCCGGTCGGCCCCGGCGAGCGGCTCCAGGGCCAGCTCGGAGAGGTACCCGACAAAGGCCTCGCCTTGGAGCGCGTCCCTGGCGAAGGCGGCGTCCACGACCGCCCCGTGCGCGCCGCTCCGGACGCCCGCGTTGTCGATCGCCTGCCTCCTGGCGACGCCGTCGCTGATGGCGCACTCGCACGCCAGGCCGGCCTCGACGCGGCGCGCGACCTCGCCCAGCGCGGCGTCGACGGCGGAGGCGAACGGGGACAGGGTGGTGCCGCCGAACTGGGCGCGGCTCTGGATGGCGGCGAGGTACGGGAAGCCGTCGCGGAACGGGAGGAGCGCGGCCTCGTCGGCCACCCACGCGAAGGACTTGTCCCAGAAGCAGGCGACGAGGGCGGAGCCGCGGCGCCGGCGCGCCCCGAGCGCGAGCGCGGACGCGTCCGCCGGGTCGAACACCTGCGCCGGCCACCACGGGTGGCCCCGCACCTTGGCCCACACCAGCCGCGGCGCCTCCGCCAGCCCGCCGCGGTCGCCCTCCTCGTCTTCCTCGAACGGGCAGTCGTAGTACAGAGCGGGCGCGTCCGTGGCCGCACGCGCGGGCGCCGCCTGCTGCTTCTTGGCCCGCCGGCCGTGGAGCAGCTCCGCCACGTCCGGGTGCATGACGCGGAGCCTCGCCGAGCGGCCCCCGGCGCTCCCGTGGCACTCGTCGACGTTCTTGGCAGCCGCCGCGCCTTCCTCCGGCGCCATGTGACCCGCGCGAGAGCCTGCAAGCGAGCAGCGACGAACGATCAGCGCGCACGCGCGCAGGTACGTCGTCGGTTCTTGGTGGAAGGGAGAGGTGCTTACCGGAGATTGGGCGAGGGAGGCGGCCGGAGGGTGGACGGGGAGGAGGGAGCGGTGTGGAGACGGCAAAGCAGGGGTTTGGTAGGGGGTTTAGGAGGAAGTGATGAGAACGTAGCAGAGAGTCGATGAAACTGCAATTTTGTTGGTGGTGAGAACTCACATGTACTGTACTGTAGTAGCCAAATTAGTAAAAGCTTATGTTACTTTTTCGAGCAAAAAAAGTTTTTGTCCTATTTCGAGAAAAAAAAAGTTTCTTTTTTTCTATACAGATCTTCTTATTACTTGGCAGAGATGCCATTCATTTCATTTGAGTTTTGAAACAAGAGGTTCTTAGATCTGACAAATCTGTCAGGTGGCCGAATTATGCCAATACCTGCACCATGAAGAATGTGACTGTGGCATGGTAATATTTTCGTTGTGAACCTTGTGGTTGTTCGTCTAGATGAATAAAGTTTCATCAGGGCTGTGTTCCTAACCACAGGGAGGCAGCATTGGGATGGGGATGCCAAGCAAAAGATGGGAAGACGACAGAGGAAATCTGTTGCAAGAGAAGAGGAGGCCAGAAAGCAAAAGTGATGGTGGTAGAAACGGCCTTGCCGCCTCTGAGCCCTTCTCTGCACCTGCTGCAGCAACAGCTGTCTGCTGGTTGCCTGGTAAAAGCTTCATGTTGCCCTCATCCGAGATACCAACCGTGTCATGGCTCGTGAAAGCAAACCAACGGTGAACTGGTGAACTTTGGGCACGTTTGGTAGCCACTTTGGCTCGCATCGGCCCAACAAATTTAGGGCAGTTTAGATGTCTGCAGCCCACTACGTTCTTGCATTGAACCGGGTTTTAAAGCACCTCCCAAATATACCTTGGAAGAACGCCCGGAATGGCAATTTCTCCAGGGCCAGGCCCGTTGCGGCCAGAATCCTGCACGCGTGGAGAAGGGAGGCGGAAACGCCGCGTCCCTTAGGGAACACGCGGCATAATTAGGCTCACCGCTTCCTCTCCTTCCTCTCACTCGCGCCCCCCCCCCCCCCCAAACTTTCACATCACCCGACGGTTCCACTCCCGCCGACCATCCGCCGCACGGAGGAGCACCGGTACCGGAGGAGGAGACATCGGCGAGCAGCACCGCGGCATCGGTCGCAATCTGCTCCGCAGTCTTCATCGGCATCTCGACTTCGTCCGCGACTTTGAGCTCGTCCTCGGCCGGAACAATGGCGGTAATGACCTCTCCTTCTCACCTTCGTACTCGTTGTGGCAGAACATACCATTCTCGGGCATTTTCGACGACATGCACATTAGATCTGCTAGGGTTTCTGTTAGGATAGCGGACGAATTGACGTTTGCAAGGTGTTCGTCCCCATTTCTTGATGTTCTTGTCCAGTTCTTGCTTTTCACGGTCTCGATTTGGTTAGATCTGTGACTCTAGTATCGGATTGCGGTAGATCATATTCCTAGATCGGGCTTGGGATTGCTAAAACTGGCAGATCTTACTGTGCATGCAAAGAGGGGAAGAGTTTTTTGTGCTGAGGTCTAGCATGTTGAGATTGCTGCGCGGAATGAGTCGCGGTAGTTTGTTATAGATTGTGTAGTTTCTGATTGAACTAGGCAGATGATTGTAACCGGTAATCATAGTGTGAGGAGATGATTGATCAGAACCTATGGCATGACTGAACATCACCATGCCATTCGTTCAGATCAAACATCTCCTCCATATGTGCTCATTGTATGAAGCCTATGCTACCTTGCTTTCCATGTTTGTACTTCTTCAGTTGTTCAATGGCCAATGATTGAACAATGTCACACTGGAAGGTAAGGTGCTGCCCTCAAATTTAGTCATGTGTGCCATATTACTTGCACACTAGACTTAGTTTGGGGACAGTCCCTTTCCCTACCGTGTGATCCTACATATGAGGCCTCATTTTTTTGTCTACTGCATTGGCCAATGATTGAACAATGGCAAACTGGAAGGCAAGGTGTTGCCCTCAAACTTAGTCGTGTGTGCCATATTACTTGCACACTAGACTTAGTTTGCGGATAGTCCCTTTGTCTGACGTGTGATCCTACATATATGAGGCCTCGTTTTGGTTTGTCTGGTGCATTGGCCAATGATTGAACAACGCACACTGGAAGGCAAGGTGCTGCCCTCAAATTTAGTCGTGGGTGTGTGCTATCTTGCACACTAGACTTAGTTTGAGGGCAGTCCCTTGAGCCGCCGTGTGATCCAATGTATGAGGCATCACATGTTTCCAATGTTCATTTTTATCTATATACTGGTGAGCAGGCACAACTCTAATGGCATGTGTTCTTGTGGCAGACTGAGAAGCTCAAGCTTGGGTCACCTGAGACCCCAGACGACGGACCGTCCAAGAAGCGAAGGGCGGCTAACGTCGGCCACTTCTAGTCGGACGTAGGGCCGGACCAGTTCCTGCGCATCGACTTCAAGCCAACCTTCAACCGGCTACGGATCCCTCATGATTTCGTCAGGTGGTTCAGAGAAATCCCTTCGAACATCATCGTCACCACCAACAATGGCTTGTACTGTATGATGGCTACAGTGAGAGAAGGTGATGACGCATACATTGATCAGGGGTGGGCGGCCTTCGCCGTCGCGCATCAGCTGCAGATAGGCCAGTTCCTCGTCTTCAAGAAGGTGTCCACCTTCCAGTACAATGTGCTCATCTTCGACCACACATGCACTGAGGTCATGACCATGTGTCGCTACCATGGCGACGCCACCAGGTGTGTCGTCTTCCAAAGTCATGTCTGAAGCTTACCTGGTCTGTGTGTAGTTGTTGTTCATGTCGTCTGTTGAACTATGATCGTCTATGGTGTGTCGTGAACTATGATCGTCCTGTGTCGTGAACTATGACTGTGTTTGAACTATGGTCAGTGCTAAGTTCGTCTGAACTGTGAATTGTGTTCTTACTTGTGCTGTTGATCGCTGGTAACCTCACCACCGAAGGTAAGAGGTAAGCAGAAGCAGATTCTGGGTTGCAACCAAACAACAGGAACGCCGTTCTGGGCTGCTACAAGGCCTGAAAACCGACCTACCAAACGGGCAGAACCCAAATCTTCACGGGGCCGAAAAAACTATATGCAGGCCACCAAACAACGTGGCTTTTATGGCCTATGGACCATCTACTCCTTCCCGCTGCGCCAGTGGTGCAGGAAACTGATGCAGGCAACCAAACGCGCCCTTTACTGCGTCCCGTTGTTATCTCTACAACTTGGCATTACTCGCACTTGGAAAAGTGCTACTTCTGTCGCAAAAAATGTCACAAAAACTAATTCCACGTTTTGGATTATTTTTGCTTATACTGTAGTAACATATAAGAGCAACTATGTAAATACGCCGAAATAGTAAATAAACCGCTCGTTCAAAGTTTTTTCAGGAAATCGGTGCAGATCAAATCCCGGATACTCGCGCGACACATAATTTTTTAAGGGGGGTCGAAAAATCCTGGAAAGCTGGTGCGATTTGATCAAAACTAGTTGTAGCCGATGGAGTGGAGCTATGGAGCAAGTCCAGAACTCACAGCCAAGTAGCATATCAATCCATGACAATGTGCCTGCTTTTCAGTTTGCATTCATTTTGTGATTGAGTTGCCCAAAAATGCATTTATTTTGCATTTACTTTGTGATTGTAGGAAGGTGTTGGAGTGGAGAGGTACAAAGAAATGCAAGGCTCCAAGGGAAAAACCATTTACACTTCAGCATTGTTGGAAGTTGCTAGAACATGTTGACAAGTGGAAGCTGAGGGATCAAGAAGCCCCACTAAAGAAAGGAAACTTGCTACAATTGGATGATGCTAGTGATGAGGCGAATGGATGAAGGAACAAGGAGAAGCCAGATGTAAACAAGAAAGTAAAAGAGACGATACAACTTAAAGCCGAAGAATCAAACTTGGCTCACAAGATTGATGAATTTGTGAAGTCAAAGAATACAGCGAAGAACAAGACACAGGAAGCAAAAGATGATCATGAACGACAAGAAGGATGCAATGAAGCAAGCTAGGTGGGATGCACTTCAGATTTTAGAGGAGACGTAAATCGCATTTGTGGAGAAGAAGCCAATGATGGAGCTTATTGCCGATGAGAATAGGACAATGATGATAGATCCAAGCAACAAAGGTGCCTACAGAAGAGAGTGGTCGGATGTGAGGAGACTTGAGATCATTGAAAGGAGAAGGTAAGCCCGTCTTGATGCTTCGGCTAGTTGTGGTGCTGGTGGAGATGATGATCCTGATGCTATGGCGAGTGGTGGTGTCGGCAGAGAGTAGTCCGTGATCCCTTGGGAACTCCTCTTTCTCCAGCGCCTCTAGCAAGAAGAGGGCGGCGACGCCGCTAAAGAAGGAAAACCCGTAGCTCGTCGGCAGCAGGTGGCTCTCTGCACCCCGACGACTCGCCGGGACTCTTGAAGGAGCTGGTAGAGTCCACCAACGATGTGCTGCCGGTGGATGAAGAGTTCGGCAAGTGGTGGTCAGCGCAAGACAGCGGTGCCATCATCAACATTGACGATGGCGAGTCTAGTGGCTTCTCGTCTTCTTTCTAAGATAAGGAAGTCGTTGGCGGTGACGAGGCGAACAAGGCGTCAGCAAGTAAATCTCAGATTTTGTTTTAGTTAAATTTCATCCAAACCTTAATTTAAAAAGTCCTAAATATTTAAATGAAATTCTTCCGTTTCGTTTAGATTTTGATATTTCTTCCAAACTTATTTAGAGAGTGTCGGTCTGAGCAACTTCTTCCAAAGTTGCCACAGTTTCTTTCAGCGCTCCAAATCGCTTTTCGGCCACAGGTGGAAATACCATGAGGGCATCTCGAGCGGCTCGATGTAAACGAATGCAAATGACCGTTTGCTTTAGATGGTCAAAATTGGGTTTGCCCCCAGTCCAGCGGCCTGACGTAAACTGATCGGATTGTACGGTAAGACGCATTCATATCCTAAATTTGGGTCCAAAGGCGTTGACGTTGATGTAGAGCATTCAACACGTGACTACGGGCGTCTCCATCGGTCCCGCGTGGAAGTGGGACATGGCCTGAGCCGCCTTCTCTTCTATGATGGCCTTCGATGGCACGCTTTGTCTTCACCTCCGGTTGGGGTTCTACACCGCCATTAAGGGCAGGCGACTGGATACCCCGCGTCAGAAATTGGACGGACGCCTCTCAGCCATCCTTCTTAAGCACGGATCATTGGCAACGCTCCCTGTCATGCCCATTGCCACTATCATCGAAATCCTTCCTAGTCCAGCTGACAACTTCCACAAGGCAACATGGGAAAAAGGGTGTTCCCATGGAGGAAGTCGAAGATGGCAAGGTTGGGGCCTCCTCGGGGAAGCTCAAGAAGCCATGCAATCCTGTGTCGAGCCGTCGCCATGTGGTCGCAGAGGAACCGCTAAAGCCGAGGAGGGAGCTCTTCTTTGGCGAGGAAATCCCGGGCTAGGAAACCCGGGATGACACACACGACTACCTAGGCAACCTCGCCTACATGGCCGAGGTGGCCAACGACGAGGGAGTTCTGGACCGGCTCTCGGTCTAGCTAGACGACATAAACAACGGGGAGGCGACGAGGCTCGCAATTTTGGTGTCCCAACAGCCCGAGACGTTGCGGCCACAACTAGTCTATACCAGCGCGATCATGCTGGCCGGCGTTTCCGAGGATGAGGCATTCATGATGGCCTTGGAGCACTAGTAGAAACAAGGGCTTTGGTTTTTTGCTCGAAAGAGCTTTTGCACCGAATTTAGTATGAACCGGTGCTAAAGGGGTTATTAGCACCGGTTCGTGCGGTCTGGACGTCCAGGGGACCAGCTGCGGCATTAGCACCGGTTCATGCGGGACCTTTAGCACCGCACGAACCGGTGCTAACGAACCGGTGCTAAAAGTTTTTCTGCTCCCCCCCCCCCCCCCCCCGTGGATCACTTTTTTTAACACTGTAAAATTGAAAAGAAAATAATAGAAATTTTAAAAAATAAAATGTTTTCAGATTTTTGTATGTTATGGAACCTACTATTAGGGAAAATTAACAAATTTGAATTTTCACTTTTTTTGTAAAAAAGATTTGAAAAATGGTAAAACCGCATTAACTTTTGCATGCGACGTCAAAAAAACGTATATTTGCTAACGGGTTTACCCGGTTAGCCAATGTTTAGATTCTCAAAATTTCAAATTAAAATATGAAAGCAGGAAGATTTTAGTTTTTTGCTAGAAATTTAAGATTTTATATATTTTTTATTTTTAAAAATTAAAATTAATAATTGCATCCTACATAAAGATTACTATTACTTTTAGCAAATTATAAGATTTTCAATTTTTTAGGTTTTAGTTTTGACAAAAAAAATTAAAAAAAATTAAAAAATTGAAAATAATTAAAAATAATACAAATTATAAAGTTATAAAGTTAATATTTATTTATTTATTCAAGATTATTATTACATCATTACTTTTGTTTATTAAAAGAATTATTTGAAATTCGAATAATAAAGAAATATGACATTGACCGACATGTTACTAGGATTGATATGATACTAGTATCACATACATGCGTGCGAAGCCCTGGGATGCGGGACGGAAAGGAACTTGGAAGTTAAGCGTGGTAGTGCTAGAGTAGTGAGAGGATGGGTGATCGAGTAGGAAGTTTGAGCAAGAGTAAGTAAATTGATTAGAGATAAGGGTAGTTAGAGACTAAATTTGTGAAATAACTAAAATATTAGAAATTCTGAAAAAAAAGAGGGAGTGGAAAATAATTCGAAAAATATTTACTGTAGCGGGGTTCTACCGCGGCAGCGTTTTGGGGCATTTTCCTGTCACGGCAGACCCCTTTAGCACCGGTTCGTCCGCCGGGCGCTTCGCAGCGGGCCACGTGGTGGAACGAGATCCTCTAACATAATGAATAAAACTGCAGAGGGACATAATTGGCCGTAGTCCGTCCGTTGAGCATCCGATGGCAGCAGAGAGAGTCCTGTGAAAACACAGCTACGTCTCGACGAAAAGCCCGGTTCAATGAACGTGATAGGAAAAACACCTCCGTCTCGGAAAAAAAAAGCATCCCGTCGTCACCTTCGCTCGCCATTGCCGCTCGCCCGCGAAGCTCGCCGGCAGGCCCAGCACTCAACCACGCCGGCGATGCCGCTCCGAACCAGCTCTCGTGTCGTACTGGTCGCCGGCGCTTGACCTCTGCGTTGCCGCTCCCGGTGCATGCCGGCGGCGTCCTCCAAGCGAAGGAGCAGGAGCCTGTGTCGGCTATGTCGCCGAGTTCGACCTCAACATTGTCGCTTGGCTGGTGCTCGTCGGCCACGTCCTCTAAGCGGAGGAGATGGAGTAGTGCCGTCCAGGTCGCCGGCCTCGTCCTCCGTTGCCGCCGCCGTTCCGCATGCTGCTCAGTGCTCACCTAGTCACCTCCATCTGTTGCCGTTTGACTGAAGTACGTGGGCTTCAGGTTGGTTCGTGTTTTTACAGGATTCTCGCTCCTACCGTCGGATGCTCAACGGATGGATTGCAACCAACTATGTCCCTCTGCAGTTTTATGGTGTACGTGAGAGGATCTCGTTCCCACGTGGTGCCCCCTTTAGCACCGGTTCGCAACTGAACCGGTGCAAAAGGGGGAGGCTTTTTCACCAGATCGTTTGCACCGGATCGTTTGCATCGGTTCGCCATCCGGTGCATATGGCTATTACGAACCGGTGCAAAAGTCCCGATTTCTACTAGTGGAGGCCTCATCCCCACCGCCCATGCCCACGCCCACGCCGTTGCTTGCACATGCGGCAGACGCTCCTACTGCGTCGGTGATCACCATGGACGCGCTGGCGCCCAACTGGCCTTGTAAGATGCCCACGCTCGTCGACCAGACCTAGCTTTCTGACAACGATGAGTAGTGAGCAAGGGTTCGAAGTACTTGGGTATCGTGTGTTTTCATTTTTATTCTTATCATCTACGTAGATTATATTGTCTTCTCAATATATTGATCTCTATGTGAAAATTAGTACTACCTCGGGACGTTAATAATTGACGCATGCGCCCCCTAATGACATGCACTGGCAGGTCTTCCTCTGCGTCGATTAAATCCGACCGAAGGGAGTACATTTGTTCTTAGACCGTTGGGGCAGGCTCTCGACCCAAGCAAACATTTCAGGCAACAAGATTAAATTGGTGTCGGCGCCCAACTTAAACAGACGAAAACGGCGACTTTTGGCTGGGGCTATTGGAGATACGGTAATTAGGAGATGACTCCGTTGTTTTGAGACAGATTCCGACTGGGAAAATATGTTCGAATTCTCGTCCATTTGAGTGTTTTTGTCTGCTAACATATCTGCACCTTACAAGATAGTTTTGTACAAACGGTTAGTCTCTGTTTGTTTGCTTTATCGGAAAAAGCACACATTGCTAAACCAATTCAAAACTTCTGTGTCCCTACGACTGGATTTCTTCCCACGGTGAATGGTCGTATGCAGTTTTTGTGGATGCTTCGCGTGAATACTGTACACAACTCCATCAGGTACAGTACTGTGAATCACACGGAGGAAAAGATGGGATGTGACCAGAAGAAATCAGTTGCGAAAGAAGGGGAGGCCAGAAAGCAAAAGCATGTACCGTGGGTCGAGACAGCAATACGAACTGCCAGCTCTTGTCTGCACCTGCTGCAGTAACAGCTGGTCCGCTCCGCTCGTTGGTTGGTAAAATGTTCACATTGCTATCGTCTCAATTCCCAAGAATCATGACACCAAACCAGTAACCAACAATAGTGTTGCTTAGTGAGAATTTTCTTCTTAATTCTTTTACCACCCCAATTCCTTCCCGTTACTTACCACAATTGTTGCTTAGTGAGAATTTTCTTTCATGTTTCCTCTAGCCCAAATCCGAGGCCCGAGTAGCTTTTCAACGGTGAAAATGTGTTGCTTGGTGTGAGTTCAAAAAAAAGTCATACCTCCCTCCGTTTGTTCAGTTATAGCATATCCAGCATGCGCCCCCTCGTCGCACCCCATCGGCCCAATGGAGATTCAAACACGAAAATCAAATCCAACGGTGTGCTTTTTTATCGGATGTTGTCTCGCTCCGACCTGCGGCTAGGCTGCTAGGATTGTTCGGACATGTCCCTAAACCCTAATCTAAGTAGACCCACCACGTACGACGTGATAAGATAAACCTTAGATAATTCTCTCCTCCCTTTCCACACTACCGGCGTCGCTCTTGTTCTAGGCAATGACGCACCATCTTGTTCATTGATGCCACCATGTCTCGTCCTTACCTCGTTCAAGGCTGCCACATCTCGTTTGGCTCCATCGTACGTGGAGAAGTCGACAAAGACAATTGAACTTTGAGGCCCGAAATTGGCGGTCCATCCGCGGGGATGAGAGGAAGAAGGCTGCTCATGTGCAGGACCTCCTTCCGTGGCAGTGGCAATATTGTGGGAAACGACTGGAATCATATACGCTATGTTGGCAATTTGGAAGGAGCAAAACTGGAGGGTGTTTCGCAATGAGGCCCTATCGCCAGATGTGGTGGCAGCGCTAGCGAGGGAGGAGATCTCCTAGAGGGCTTATGCCCACACCATAGATCCTGGTGATGTCGATGTACCGCTTTTGTAGCGGAAACTCGGTTAGTCCTGAAATATATACATAAACACTCGATCCATCTGATCGGACGACGGATACGACTGCCTTTAAACTAAAAAAAAGGATCGAATCATTTGTTTCAATGAACCTTTCTTTTGCCTGATGTTATATTTACAATCTTCATATTGCTACTTATATTTTTTTAAGGGAACGGAGCACGTATTCAGTGATGTACACATCCTTTTATTATGTAACTGGGAAAATCCATCAGCCGGACAAGTTTGACTCGGAAAAGAAAACCCAATACCGTATGCCTCAAGACGATAACTTCACCAAACAACTAATGAGCCTCTAGTAAAAGGTAGTAACAAACAAAATTTACATGACTCCTAGGGTAAGTATTTAAGAAGGAAACGCTGCGCACATGCACTGATATGACGAGTTCAACCATACGTTGGTCTTAAGATTTTCATCCCAACGCTGAGCTTCGATCCACCACCTTCAGCAAGAACATGATGCATACGTTCATCGACAAAGCTTGATCAGAGATCTTGAGTTTTCCACCGAAGACTGCATAGTCGTCTTTGAAGCCTCATGTACCATTATCTCTCGTCCGGTATTGACACTACATACTGACTCACCTCCTGCCACTGTCGCACTACCTTCGATCCGGAGGAAATTGCACAAATCACCACATTTTGCTGTCTTTGTTGCGCAAAACACCACATTTACATGTTTGTTGCACAGATCACCATCTTTTGATGTAATGTGTTGCACAGAGGTCTAAATCTGATATTGGAGTCAGATTAAGCTAATTAACTTCAAATTTGACAGCTGGCCCCATAAAACAGAGATGATGTGGCGTCCAGTATGTCATCTAGTGTGTTTTCAAACTTTTTTAAAAATAAAATCCAATAATGAAAACAATATTAAAGAATAATTCTGGAAAATTTTGAAACGAATCTAACATGCTGCCTGAAATTTGTGTCAATTTTTTTAGATTCGATCAGTGTTTGATAAAATTTTCAAAAAAAATTCAAAAAATATGAGAAAAAATTGAGAAAATATTCACGTGTATGTTCGAATATTCTATGTTGGCCCACTAAATTTTCGGAATGAAAGAACATTTTTTGTGACTTGGGTAAAAAAGTATCTTGTCCGTAATGAAAATATAGCGTCGCAATTTATCTTTTTTACAAGGAACACAAATTTTTTCTTTCATAACGAAACTTTTATGGGCCAACATAGGATGCCTGGATGTACACGCGAATATTTTTTTAGATTTTTTAAACATGTTAAAATATGTTATTTTTTATTTTTTCTAATAGGTGCAAATGCACCTATGAGCCAAAAAGTCAGGTCCGAAAAGCTAGCTTCAATAATTAGGTTCAAACGCTATCGTCTGACCTGGATATGTGAATATGAAGGACCTTTAACTTCATCTTCTGCCTGATTTACTTCTCTAAATTATGTTATTATTTTTCAAATTATTCAGGTCATATTGTTTTAATTGCTAAAATATTTACATTGTTTTTTTTAAAAAAAATTCATCAAATCTTGACCGAATCAAAAAATGTGACACAAATTTCAGACGGCATGTTAGATTCGTTTCAAACTTTCCCAGAATTATTCATTAATATGGTTTTAATTATTGGATTTTCTTTTTTAAAAAAGTTTGAAAACACACTAGATGACATAGTGGACGCCACATCATCTCTGTTTTATGGGGTCAGCTGTCAAATTTGAACTTAATTAGCTTAATCTGACTCCAATATCAGATTTAAACCTTTGTGCAACACTTTACATCAAAAGATGGTGATCTCTGCAACAAACATGTAAATGTGGTGCTTTGCGCAATGAAAACAGCAAATGGTGGTGGTTTGTGCAATTTCCTCTTCGATCCGTGCGTAGCAAATGTCGGCAGCATGCATGACTTGATGCCTCCACATGAGTGACCTTGGGTAGCACCTGCCGCGGATATGCATGACTTGGATTCAGTAACAAGAGTAGCAAGAATTTCTACTAGTAGGCCATGTGGAAGAAGTTCAGTAGTAGCATTCAGTAGCATGCATG
This sequence comes from Lolium rigidum, assembly GCF_022539505.1. Classification (NCBI taxonomy): domain Eukaryota; kingdom Viridiplantae; phylum Streptophyta; class Magnoliopsida; order Poales; family Poaceae; genus Lolium; species Lolium rigidum. Next base: position 55,825,504 of record NC_061511.1, on the reverse strand, counting down.
TAGTTACGAAAAGTTATGGTCAAACATGTGCTGTTTTGAGACAGTATATAACAAGTAAAAGAAATCCAGGAGATATCACTCCCTTTGTTTCATATTACTCCCCATATAAGGTTTAGTTAAAGTTAAATTAAAATAATTAACTAATTATATGGAAAAATATATTATTATGTAGAAACTCAAAATAATTTTATAATGTAATGAAATATACTACCATATCATTTACATTCAATTTTGTATATAGTAATATTTTATCATAGATAGTTGATCAAAGATTATTGTATGCATAGTTATATGGACGGAGGGTAAGGCTTAACGGGAGGGAGTAGCCAGGAAAAATATAGTCAAGTACTGGTTGGTTCAGTGTTTTTCTACCGACAAATCTGCATCATAAAATGGTTACGGACACCTTCTTTTTCTAGCACCTTTTGATTGAAAAAATTCTGAAACTTGTATGCCCCTACTACTAGAGTTCTTCCCACGGACCACGGTTAATGGCGAGATGCAGTTTTTTTTCCGTGCTTTGGGTAAATGAAAGTTTCACCAGGGTAGTACTGCAAATCACACGGAGGCAAAAGATACCAAGAGCCCACAAGCTAAATTTGTTGCGAAAGAAGAGTAGTCCACAAGCCAGAAAACTGCTACCTCTGATAGCCATCTCCAGTCGCGTCCCCCAAACCGTCCCCCAAAGCAATTTGGAGCGCGCCGGACCAAAAAACGGTTTCAGCCGCGTCCCCCAAAGCCCAATTTTGTCCGACGCGCCCCGATACGGTGTTCGACGCCCCGAGCCCGTCCCCGCCCCACATGGGACACACCGGGGACGCCGGACACACCGAAAAGCGAGGCGGGGAGTGACGGGGCCGACCCGTCAGCGGCATAATTAATTTTAACCTAACCGTCGCCTACCTCGCGACGGAAGTAATTGGTTGTTACGGTCAGAAACCCACCGGCGAGCAACGACGGGCAACACAGGAGAGCCGGGAGCAACTTAGGGCTGCGGCTGGCCCTGGTCCCTCCGAGCGACGGCCCGCAAAGACTCCGGCACGCACGTCCGATGCTGATGCAAGGGCGTGCCACCCGACCTATACCTGGTTAGGAAGGTGATGGAGATGCCTCGCTTAGTTTCTGCATGGCATACACGTAAACATTAAATACGAGCCTCGATCGGCTCTCAGGTTGTCCTGTGAATCGGCTCAAAGAGCCGATCCACCCATGATTCGCACGAGGTGTACGAATATATGGTGGTCCTGCTTGATCAAGATAAAGCTAAAATGATCTACGACGATTTAGGGTTTTCACCGCATAATCGGAACGTTCTACTCGTGATTGGGCCTCGCGGCCGCGCACGGTGATCATAAGCCGATCCTAGACAGGGCCTAAAAACCAACACGAGGTTGATCCCCGGAACATCCTGTCTAGGGCTAGCAAACTACACCCTACGCGCCGCTGGATCCTCCAACCCTTTGTAAGGCCTAACTATTGCAGATATTAAACTAATCCTTGAAGAACAAGGAGCAACCGTAACGGATCGGATCTACTGAATAATGATCAAGCGGGGTGCCGCCCCTACACCTAAGATAGGTGTAAGGGCGGCTAGATGTATAAGGGTTGCACGACGACGAGCATATGATACGAAGAACAATGCTAACCCTAACACATCTAAGATAACTACGTTGCTCGCCATCAAAAAGGCTTCGATACGAGCAACGCATGAACAGCGAATAAACTTGTATCGCCTAGATCGCAAGATGCGATCTAGGCAGCATGATGCTTACCCGGAAGAAACCCTCGAGACAAGGGAGTTGGCGATGCGCTTAGATTGGTTTGTGGTGAACGTGATTGTTGTTTATTTCATAAACCCTAGATACATATTTATAGTCCGTAGACTTTCTAACGTGGGAATAATCCCAACTGTGCACGAGACAAACTCGACACGTATCCTACTAAATTACAGATACACGGGCAAACTAGCCCAAACTTTGCATAACAGGCCGATTCGCATATTTCTTCCATGTATATTCTTCAAGTCCATCTTGATCGCGGCCCACCTACGATTCGGTCAAATTCTGGTGATAACACATGCCCCCCTGGTTTTGGAATTGATAATTCCAAAATCACTCTGCTTTTTCTTCGTCGGGTCATGTCGTGGCAGAACAGAACCGTCGCAGTATTCTTCATCATGATGCCTTGCCTTCTCCACTTCCCCGCGTGACCTGGCAGATATTCCTATTGGGCACCACCTCCTCGGAAACTGTTGTGGCATTGAATCTCCACTATATCCCCTTTATTTAATCTGCGCCGAACGGTTCGCCACTTTATCCCCTTGCTTTCTGCTCGGCCATCGGCACCAAGAAAACCCTCTTCCTCTGCGAGCAATGTCGTCCTCTTCCTCCATCTCCTCAGGCCTCTCCCTCCAGTCTGCCTCCTCGAGCGAGCAGGAGTGGAACTTTGACCATGTGCCAGACGGTCCACCCGAGGCACTCGTCGGGTCGAGATGGTGACCTTCCTCCGACCGATGGGGAGGACGACCTCGGGTTCCTCCTCGAAGGGGAACCGAAGAGCGACGAGCGAAGACGACCTCCACCCCTGGGCGAAACCCACCTCCTCCAACGAGGAGGAAGAAGAAGAAGAAGTAGAGGAAAAGGAGGAGGATAATTCCTCTTCCTCCGTAGGGTACCCGCCGGCAAAGCGATTCCGCGCATGGGCGGATAGCGAGGACGATGATGATGACGAGGAAGAAGAGGAGAAGGAGGAGGATGATTCCTCCTCCTCCGCTGGGTATCCGCCGACAAAGCGCTTCCGCGCTTGGGCGGACAGCGAGGATGATGATGATGACGAGGAGGAAGAGGCTCTGGCCGAGGGCTGGGGTAGCAGCGACGAGGAACTCTCCGGAAGCAGCGCCGACGGCAGCGATGCCGACGACGAGGCCAGCGAGGACTAGTAAAGTAGGACTAGTAACCCCTGAGCAATCGGCTCTTCTTTTGTTTTCCCTTTCTTGAGCAATTGGCTCTTCTTTTGTAAAAAACTCCTCTTATTATGAAGAAGAACTTCTCAGCTGATTCTGTCCTTTCACCGAATTTACCGATTGCTAAAATAAGTCAATAAATTGCGAGCCGATGACAGCGCACCGGTCCTTGCCACGAAAACGCGAGCAAAGCCAACTCTATTGTTTACCCAAATGGTAATCTGTGGCTTGTCTGCAAGGGCAAAAACCCAATTCCCCAAAAGCACCACCTGAACAGATCCAACCCACGGCCATACGAACCTCAGATGTCAATTGCGCAGATTCGCAACTGCAATGAATCCATGGGCAGCATCATCCAAAGCCCACGCTATGGTTCCTAGCCTGAAGGTGATCCTTAACTGCCCCTTTACTGTCCGAACATAGCGCCTTGCTCTATCTTTCGCAGCAACAGAGACGGTTCTGACTCTGTAAATGATGGCGGCTTCCTCTTCAGCAGCTCTAATAGTCTTCTACTGCAACAACTCACCGCTCTCGAAGAAGGTTATGATGCAGGGTCTGCCGACGACACTCCAATCGGCTTCCAAAAACAGAGCAACTAGCAGGCCAGCTGCCGCCCGAGCCTCAGTTAAGGCGAGAACATTGGTGAGGATGCACAGGTCAGAGGGCTTTGAACTCAGGTAATCTGAGATTGCCACCACGTAGAGTCAGCCACACTTGCCTCCATTGACCACCTTTCTTCCGCTGAAAGCCGATGTTGTAGGCGAAACACCAACGGCTTACCAAGCAAACGGTTGCCTTGTATGCCAAAGCGATGCTTCGACGAGTCTCTGCTGAAGCGGCGCAAAATCGGCTCCTTGCAACCCAGGCAGCTCTCATTGTTCACCCCCTCACGGAAGCAGAAGGCCTTGAAGCTGAACTGAAGACCGTCTTGGCGAACATCTGCGCTTTGAACACGCAGCTTGGTAGATCTTGGGTAACTGCACTAGAGTCGATGGCTGTGCATCGGCTTTGTTTCTTAGTTCTAAAGTCGATGTCCGTGCATCGGCTATATATCGTGATAAAAAAAAAATTTACTGGCCGATTTTTCTATCGGCCCCCAACATTTCACTGCACACATGTTTATCTGCACATGTTCATCTGATTAGGTGCCCCCCCGAGCCGAATTTGTCAGGTAACTGCAGATATCGGCTCTGTAGTTAGCCAAGGCACTGTATTTGCACGTCGGCTCCGGTAGGACCAATGTCGACCTTTCCTAACTTATCAGCCGAAGTAAAACCGCTGCCCAGTAGATCGATGTTGAACACAAGCAGAACATGTGGTGAGGATAATTTTGGCCGATTGCTGGAATCGGCCTCCATATTGATCGAAGCGCTTAATGAAGGTTTTACAATGTCCCTCCATATATCTTTGGGGCCGATCCCAAGGATCGGCCTCGCCACGTTTGTCCATGGGTTGGTTCTTGCTACACGGTCAGGCCGGTGGATAGGACCAGTCTAACCCCGTTCTTCGTCACGTCGATGCGCTCGCAGTCGTCCAAATTGATACCTGAGAGTGGCTCTTGGCCTGCTGTTTCCCAAGCGTTCATGCCAGCCGTTGAAATCTCGGCTGAGTCATCGTCCTGGACGACCTCAACCTCGTCCCCATCCCACTGTATTACGCATTGGTGCATCGTGGAGGGAATGCAACAGTTGGCGTGGATCCAATCTCTTCCTAGCAGAACAGCATAGGTGCTCTTGCTATCGACGATGAAGAACGTCGTAGGGATGGTTTTCCTTCCTACGGTCAGATCCACGTTCAGAACACCTTGTGCGTCAGACGCTTGGCCGTTGAAATCGCTCAATGTCACGTTGGTCTTGATCAAATCCGAGCTAGAGCGTCCCACCCGACGTAGCATAGAGTATGGCATAATGTTGACTGCCGCTCCGGTGTCCACCAGCATCTTGTTGACGGGCCTCCCATCGATATAACCTCGCAAGTACAGGGCCTTCAGATGTCTGTAGCTTCTTTCTCGTGGCTTCTCAAAGATAACCGGCCGTGGGCCGCAGTCAAGTTGTGCCACAGGTGCCTCGTCTAATCCTGGAGCACTGAACTCCGTCGGAAGGATAAACACCATGTTTGTGCCAGCCGATGTTTCATCATCGACTTTCCTTTGCTTGGGGCGCCACTCCATTTTTTGTGGTCGACCCTCTTCATCCAGGGTTTGCTGAATTTTCGCGGCCAGATCAGGCCGCGCCTATTTGGGTGGTAGCGGGATCAACTCGTACTCGTTGGGGTACGGCTTGGAATAGCCGATTGTCCTCCTTTTCGGCACCATTCCGAACTGGTCTCTCAGGATCGTACTGATTTGATCCGCGGTGCTGGGCTGCAGAGTCGAACTGCGAAGATTCGCCGGAGTGGCATACTTAGCCAGCCATGCTTGCTTTTCCAGCTCCGAGCCAACTGCAGGAGCTGAGCTCTGGAGGTTTGTCGGAGTGGCATACTTAGCTAGCCACGTCTGCTTCTCAAGATCTGTTCCCGAAGTTCCTCCTGCTTTTCCAGAAGTCCCTGCTGTCGCGGTCTGGTTTGTGAGCGCCCAGTTACCGCAGTCTGGCACATATGTGCACGTGTATCCGTGAGGGATCTCCTTAGGCGCCTCGTACAAGAACTGGTAGTCACTAGGGTCACCACCGATCTTGTAGACGACGTATGCCGGTGAGTCGGCACTTCGGTGCTGCCAACGCGAACGGCAGCGGTGGACGGGACCGGAGTGGCATCTCTCCTTGGTATGTCCCGAGAGCTGGTCCCGACGGAGAGTGCTGGTGCCTCATGATTTCTGGATCACCCGAAGAGCGACACGCTCCAAAGTGTTCACCGAGGTTCTCGAGTGGCGGTGTAGCGAATGAGCTACCATGAAGTTTATCTCCCGACGCAGGGACACTGGTGCGTTCTTCCGACGGGGCGGACAGGTCCACTCCATCGAGCGCGCCTCAGGTGAGAACCCTTTCCACCTGATGCCATGTGAACGGGTTCTGTGAAAAGAGCCGATGAGGTCGGCTTCGAAGATCGCTTTGACCTCGTCGTACTTCTTCTTGAGCTCCTCGGTCAGATCCTCGTACGTGACTGGGGTGCCGTCCACCATCTCAGATGTAGATGGCGATGTGGTTGATGTCGAAGATGGTCCCACCGGGCGTGCCGAGAATGTGTTGCGGTCGAAACCCACCGGCGAGCAACGACGGGCAACACAGGAGAGCCGGGAGCAACTTAGGGCTGCGGCTGGCCCTGGTCCCTCCGAGCGACGGCCCGCAAAGACTCTGGCACGCACGTCCGATGCTGATGCAAGGGCGTGCCACCTGACCTATACCTGGTCAGGAAGTTGATGGAGATGCCTCGCTTAGTTTCCTGCATGTCATACACGTAAACATTAAATACGAGCCTCGATCGGCTCTCAGGTTGTCCTGTGAATCGGCTCAAAGAGCCGATCCACCCATGATTCGCACGAGGTGTACGAATATATGGTGGTCCTGCTTGATCAAGATAAAGCTAAAACGATCTACGACGATTTAGGGTTTTCACCGCATAATCGGAACGTCCTACTCGTGATTGGGCCTCGCGGCCGCGCACGGTGATCGTAAGCCGATCCTAGACAGGGCCTAAAAACCAACACGAGGTTGATCCCCGGAACATCCTGTCTAGGGCTAGCAAACTACACCCTACGCGCCGCTGGATCCTCCAACCCTTTGTAAGGCCTAACTATTGCAGATATTAAACTAATCCTTGAAGAACAAGGAGCAACCGTAACGGATCGGATCTACCGAATAATGATCAAGCGGGGTGCCGCCCCTACACCTAAGATAGGTGTAAGGGCGGCTAGATGTATAAGGGTTGCACGACGACAGCATATGATACGAAGAACAATGCTAACCCTAACACATCTAAGATAACTACGTTGCTCGCCATCAAAAAGGCTTCAGTACGAGCAACGCATGAACAGTGAATAAACTTGTATTGCCTAGATCGCAAGATGCGATCTAGGCAGCATGATGCTTATCCGAAAGAAACCCTCGAGACAAGGGAGTTGGCGATGTGCTTAGATTGGTTTGTGGTGAACGTGATTGTTGTTTATTTCATAAACCCTAGATACATATTTATAGTCCGTAGACTTTCTAACGTGGGAATAATCCCAACTGTGCACGAGACAAACTCGACACGTATCCTACTAAATTACAGATTCACAGGCAAACTAGCCCAAACTTTGCATAACAGGCCGATTCGCATATTTCTTCCATGTATATTCTTCAAGTCCATCTTGATCGCGGCCCACCTCTGATTCGGTCAAATTCTGGTGATAACACATGCCCCCCTGGTTTTGGAATTGATAATTCCAAAATCACTCTGCTTTTTCTTTGTCGGGTCATGTCGTGGCAGAACAGAACCGTCGCAGTATTCTTCATCATGATGCCTTGCCTTCTCCACTTCCCCGCGTGACCTGGCAGATATTCCTATTGGGCACCACCTCCTCGGAAACTGTTGTGGCATTGAATCTCCACTATATCCCCTTTATTTAATCTGCGCCGAACGGTTCGCCACTTTATCCCCTTGCTCTGCTCTGGCCATCGGCACCAAGAAAACCCTCTTCCTCTGCAGCAATGTCGTCCTCTTCCTCCATCTCCTCAGGCCTCTCCCTCCAGTCTGCCTCCTCGAGCGAGCAGGAGTGGAACTTTGACCATGTGCCAGACGGTCCACCCGAGGCACTCGTCGGGTCAGATGGTGACCTTCCTCTGACCGATGGGGAGGACGACCTCGGGTTCCTCCTCGAAGGGGAACTGAAGAGCGACAGCGAAGACGACCTCCACCCCTGGGCGAAACCCACCTCCTCCAACGAGGAGGAAGAAGAAGAAGAAGTAGAGGAAAAGGAGGAGGATAATTCCTCTTCCTCCGCAGGGTACCCGCCGGCAAAGCGATTCCGCGCATGGGCGGATAGCGAGGACGATGATGATGACGAGGAAGAAGAGGAGAAGGAGGAGGATGATTCCTCCTCCTCCGCTGGGTATCCGCCGACAAAGCGCTTCCGCGCTTGGGCGGACAGCGAGGATGATGATGATGACGAGGAGGAAGAGGCTCCGGCCGAGGGCTGGGGTAGCAGCGACGAGGAACTCTCCGGAAGCAGCGCCGACGGCAGTGATGCCGACGACGAGGCCAGCGAGGACTAGTAAAGTAGGACTAGTAACCCCTGAGCAATCGGCTCTTCTTTTGTTTTCCTTTTCTTGAGCAATCGGCTCTTCTTTTGTAAAAAACTCCTCTTATTATGAAGAAGAACTTCTCAGCTGATTCTGTCCTTTCACCGAATTTACCGATTGCTAAAGTAAGTCAATAAATTGCGAGCCGATGACAGTGCACCGGTCCTTGCCACGAAAACGCGAGCAAAGCCAACTCTATTGTTTACCCAAATGGTAATCTATGGCTTGTCTGCAAGGGCAAAAACCCAATTCCCCAAAAGCACCACCTGAACAGATCCAACCCACGGCCATACGAACCTCAGATGTCAATTGCGCAGATTCGCAACTGCAATGAATCCATGGGCAGCATCATCCAAAGCCCACGCTATGGTTCCCAGCCTGAAGGTGATCCTTAACTGCCCCTTTACTGTCCGAACATAGCGCCTTGCTCTATCTTTTCGCAGCAACAGAGACGGTTCTGACTCTGTAAATGATGGCGGCTTCCTCTTCAGCAGCTCTAATAGTCTTCTACTGCAACAACTCACCACTCTCGAAGAAGGTTATGATGCAGGGTCAGCCGACGACACTCCAATCGGCTTCTAAAAACAGAGCAACTAGCAGGCCAGCTGCCCCCCGAGCCTCAGTTAAGGCGAGAACATTGGTGAGGATGCACAGGTCAGAGGGCTTTGAACTCAGGTAATCTGAGATAGCCACCACGTAGAGTCAGCCACACTTGCCTCCATTGACCACCTTTCTTCCGCTGAAAGCCGATGTTGTAGGCGAAACACCAACGGCTTACCAAGCAAACGGTTGCCTTGTATGCCAAACTGATGCTTCTGACAGTACTGCTGAACTGGCGCAAAATCGGCTCCTTGCAACCCAGGCAGCTCTCATTGTTCACCCCCTCACGGAAGCAGAAGGCCTTGAAGCTGAACTGAAGACCGTCTTGGCGAACATCTGCGCTTTGAACACGCAGCTTGGTAGATCTTGGGTAACTGCACTAGAGTCGATGGCTGTGCATCGGCTTTGTTTCTTAGTTCTAAAGTCGATGTCCGTGCATCGGCTATATATCGTGATGAAATTTTTTTTTACTGGCCGATTTTTCTATCGGCCCCCAACATTTCACTGCACACATGTTCATCTGCACATGTTCATCTGATTAGGTGCCCCCCCGAGCCGAATCTGTCAGGTAACTGCAGATATCGGCTCTGTAGTTAGCCAAGGCACTGTATTTGCACGTCGGCTCCGGTAGGACCAATGTCGACCTTTCCTAACTCTTCAGCCGACGTAAAAACCGCTGCCCAGTAGATCGATGTTGAACACAAGCAGAACATGTGGTGAGGATAATTTTGGCCGATTGCTGGAATCGGCCTCCATATTGATCGAAGCGCTTAATGAAGGTTTTGCAATGTCCCTCCATATATCTTTGGGGCCGATCCCAAGGATCGGCCTCGCCACGTTTGTCCATGGGTTGGTTCTTGCTACACGGTCAGGCCGGTGGATAGGACCAGCCTAACCCCGTTCTTCGCCACGTCGATGCGCTCGCAGTCGTCCAAATTGATACCTGAGAGTGGCTCTTGGCCTGCTGTTTCCCAAGCGTTCATGCCAGCCATTGAAATCTCGGCTGAGTCATCGGCCTGGACGACCTCTACCTCGTCCCCATCCCACTGTATTACGCATTGGTGCATCGTGGAGGGAATGCAACAGTTGGCGTGGATCCAATCTCTTCCTAGCAGAACAGCATATGTGCTCTTGCTATCGACGATGAAGAACGTCGTAGGGATGGTTTTCCTTCCTACGGTCAGATCCACGTTCAGAACACCTTGTGCGTCAGACGCTTGGCCGTTGAAATCGCTCAATGTCACGTTGGTCTTGATCAAATCCGAGCTAGAGCGTCCCACCCGACGTAGCATAGAGTATGGCATAATGTTGACTGCCGCTCCGGTGTCCACCAGCATCTTGTTGACAGGCCTCCCATCGATATAACCTCGCAAGTACAGGGCCTTCAGATGTCTGTAGCTTCTTTCTCGTGGATTCTCAAAGATAACCGGCCGTGGGCCGCAGTCAAGTTGTGCCACAGGTGCCTCGTCTAATCCTGGAGCACTGAACTCCGTCGGAAGGATAAACACCATGTTTGTGCCAGCCGATGTTTCATCATCGGCTTTCCTTTGCTTGGGGCGCCACTCCATTTTTTGTGGTCGACCCTCTTCATCCAGGGTTTGCTGAATTTTCGCGGCCAGATCAGGCCGCGCCTTCCTTAGCGTGTGCAGGTATAACCTTTCGGCTTCCTCCAAGCCACGCAGTCGCTAAACCCTACGCTTTTGGGAACGGCTGAGTCCGTCAGGGCACCACCTTGGCCGGTGGTACTTGTCTTCTTCTTCTTCATCATCGTCTTCCAAATCCTCGAGATCTTCCACCCGAGGGGACTCAGCGTGCTTGTTCCGAGGTGGGAGAGGCCCTAGACGTTTGAACACGGACACGTTAGCTGCATCCTTCCTCTTCTGTCTACATTCTGGGTAGTTGCCGATTGTAGGCAATCGGCTCATTCCTGAATCCCAGCAGTGTCTGAAGAAGGGGCAGTCCCAGTGCCTATCCTCGTTGTCTTGCTCCCTCGATTCTTCCTTGGCACGGCGCTCGTACTCCTCCTCATCGCGATCATGCCGACGATGTCTCCTGGCGTCCCTAGCCAGACGGTCTCTATCATCATCGTCGCTGGATCGTCGGCGTTGGCTATATTGACTCACGTACTTGTTGAAGAGGTGATCGGAGAGAGGTCGCTGATATCTCACATTCCTTACTTCTCCCTCTGTGATGTAGCGCTTGCCATCGTGACGGAGCCGATCGCGTGGAGCGGACTCCTCTGTGTCCTTGCTACGAGAGCAGCTGCCCTCGTCTCCGTCCTTACCAGAGTGGTGTCCAGGTCCTACCATGTTGATGTTGAACGAGAATCCTGGCTGGCACCCTTCAAGGTAAGTGCACTCCACCATGTTAACGGCGGGGAAGGGGTGGGTGTCGACCTTCATGGCGTACTGGTTGAAAATTAGACGTCCTTGTTCTATCGCCATTTGGATCTGTCGACGCCACACCCTGCGGTCGTTGGTGGTATGGGAGAGCGAGTTATGCCATTTGCGGTATGGCTTTCCGTTCAGCTCTCGTCTTGTGGGGATTTTGAGGCCTTCGGGTAACTTCAACTGCTTCTCCTTGAGTAAGAGGTCGAAGATTTGCTCAGTTTTAGTCACGTCAAAATCAAACCCTCTGGGCGGACCTGGTGGCTTAACCCATTTGCAGGATATGGGGGTTGCCCCCCGAGTCCATTCAGCCACTGCTACCTCTTGATCTCCCGCAGAGCCTTCGTCTTCATCTGCCTCAACCAGGACTACCGCACGCTTGAATTTGTCCTGGTACAAGTCCGGGTGGCGCTGTTCATATAACGACAGTTTCTGAACCATGTGCGCCAGTGAAGGGTAGTCTGCTTGGGAGGCCATATCCTTGATTTGTGATGCAAGGCCCACCACTGCCAACTCGACTGCTTCCTTTTCAGTCACACGAGCCGAATAACATCGGTTCCTAAGATTTCTGAAGCGCTGGACGTACTCTGCCACAGTTTCTCCACGCTTCTGACGTATTTGCGCTAGATCGGCAATGCCGGCCTCGGAAGCCTCTGAGTGATACTGCATGTGGAACTGCTCTTCCAACTGCTTCCACGTCCGGATTGAGTCTGGTGGCAGCGATGTGTACCACCCGAAAGCCGATCCTGTGAGGGACTGTGCGAAGAACCTCACACGTAGCTCATCTGCTGCTGAGATCGTGCCCAGCTGTGCCAAATATCGGCTCACATGCTCGATGGAGCTGGAACCATCTGATCCATTGAACTTGGAGAAATCAGGGAGCCGATATTTGGGTGGTAGCGGGATCAACTCGTACTCGTTGGGGTACGGCTTGGAATAGCCGATTGTCCTCCTTTTCGGCACCATGCCGAACTGGTCTCTCAGGATCGTACTGATTTGATCCGCGGTGCTGGCTGCAGGAGTCGAACTCTGAAGATTCGCCGGAGTGGCATACTTAGCCAGCCATGCTTGCTTTTCCAGCTCTGAGCCAACTGCAGGAGCTGAGCTCTGGAAGTTCGTCGGAGTGGCATACTTAGCTAGCCACGTCTGCTTCTCAAGATCTGTTGCCGAAGTTCCTCCTGCTTTTCCAGAAGTCTCTGCTGTCGCGGTCTGGTTTGTGAGCGCCCAGTTACCGCAGTCTGGCACATATGTGCACGTGTATCCGTGAGGGATCTCCTTAGGCGCCTCGTACAAGAACTGGTAGTCACTAGGGTCACCACCGATCTTGTAGACGACGTATGCCGGTGAATTCGGCACTTCTGGTGCTGCCAACGCGAACGGCAGCGGTGGACGGGACTGGAGTGGCATCTCTCCTTGGTATGTCCCGAGAGCTGGTCCTGACGGAGAGTACTGGTGCCTCATGATTTCCTGGATCACCCGAAGAGCGACACGCTCCAAAGTGTTCACCAGGTTCTCAGAGTGGCGGTGTAGCGAATGAGCTACCATGAAGTTTATCTCCTGACGCAGGGACCTGGTGCGTTCTTCTGACGGGGCGGACAGGTCCACTCCATCGAGCGCGCCTTCAGGTGAGAACCCTTTCCACCTGATGCCATGTGAACGGGTTCTGTGAAAAGAGCCGATGAGGTCGGCTTCGAGGATCGCTTTGACCTCGTCGTACTTCTTCTTGAGCTCCTCGGTCAGATCCTCGTACGTGACTGGGGTGCCGTCCGCCATCTCAGATGTAGATGGCGATGTGGTTGATGTCGAAGATGGTCCCACCGGGCGTGCCAGAATGTGTTGCGGTCAGAAACCCACCGGCGAGCAACGACGGGCAACACAGGAGAGCCGGGAGCAACTTAGGGCTGCGGCTGGCCCTGGTCCCTCCGAGCGACGGCCCGCAAAGACTCTGGCACGCACGTTCGATGCTGATGCAAGGGCGTGCCACCTGACCTATACCTGGTCAGGAAGATGATGGAGATGCCTCGCTTAGTTTCCTGCATGTCATACACGTAAACATTAAATACGAGCCTCGATCGGCTCTCAGGTTGTCCTATGAATCGGCTCAAAGAGCCGATCCACCCATGATTCGCACGAGGTGTACGAATATATGGTGGTCCTGCTTGATCAAGATAAAGCTAAAACGATCTACGACGATTTAGGGTTTTCACCGCATAATCGGAACGTCCTACTCGTGATTGGGCCTCGCGGCCGCGCACGGTGATCGTAAGCCGATCCTAGACGAGGGCCTAAAAACCAACACGAGGTTGATCCCGGAACATCCTGTCTAGGGCTAGCAAACTACACCCTACGCGCCGCTGGATCCTCCAACCCTTTGTAAGGCCTAACTATTGCGGATATTAAACTAATCCTTGAAGAACAAGGAGCAACCGTAACGGATCGGATCTACTGAATAATGATCAAGCGGGGTGCCGCCCCTACACCTAAGATAGGTGTAAGGGCGGCTAGATGTATAAGGGTTGCACGACGACAGCATATGATACGAAGAACAATGCTAACCCTAACACATCTAAGATAACTACGTTGCTCGCCATCAAAAAGGCTTCAGTACGAGCAACGCATGAACAGCGAATAAACTTGTACTTGCCTAGATCGCAAGATGCGATCTAGGCAGCATGATGCTTACCCGGAAGAAACCCTCGAGACAAGGGAGTTGGCGATGCGCCTAGATTGGTTTGTGGTGAACGTGATTGTTGTTTATTTCATAAACCCTAGATACATATTTATAGTCCTTAGACTTTCTAACGTGGGAATAATCCCAACTGTGCACGAGACAAACTCGACACGTATCCTACTAAATTACAGATACACGGGCAAACTAGCCCAAACTTTGCATAACAGGCCGATTCACATATTTCTTCCATGTATATTCTTCAAGTCCATCTTGATCGCGGCCCACCTCTGATTCGGTCAAATTCTGGTGATAACATTGGTGCGCAGCGACGGTGCAGTTCCCGCAGCAACGGTGCAGTTCCCGCAGAGGCGCAGCGACGTGTCTCATCGCGCCTAGCTCTACGTGCCGGCGTTAATGAGCGCCACCGCTCCCCCGCCTCCCTCCGGCCTATAAAAAGGGCCGCCTCTCATCGTCCCTCTCACACACAAACCCTAGCGCCTCTCTCCCCAACCCTAGCCGCCACCATCTTAACAAGAGTCGACGCCATGTCTGGTAGAGGCGGAGGCCGAGCTCGCGGCCGTGGACGTGGTCGTGGTCGTGGCCGTAGCAGAGCTGCACGCTCGACGTCGCCTGCCACGCCGTCGTCATCATCGTCGGAGATGGACGTGGAGCCGGGCGTGCTGTTCGAGTTCGTCCTCGTCCTCAAGGGCGACCCACGCAGCATCCAGAGGCTACCGGACTCCTTCGCCGAGTACGTTGCCGGCGACGACCGCCCGCGCACGATGCATCTGCAGGAGGCTTCGTGCGGCTACTACCGGTGGATCGTCGACGTAATCTACGACACGCGCGGCAAGATGTACCTCAACATCGGCTGGGAGAAATCCGCGCGCCACCACAGCCTCGAAGCTGGCTTCATCCTCCTGTTCTCCTACTTCGGCGACATGAACATGAGCGTCAAGATCTTCGACGAGACGCGCTGCCGCCGGGGACGGCGTTTGGGAGACGTCGCTGGGAGTCGCGTCTCTCAAACGCGATACGAACGAAACACGTCTCCCAAACGCTTAATCCGACGCGGTTTGGGGACGCTTTGGGGACGCGACTGAAGATGCTCTGAACTCTCGTCCGCACCTGAGGTGCTGTACCCAAGCTGGTTGTTCCTAAAAGATTCGTGTTGCGTTCGTCCCAAACCACAAGGCTCATGGCACTAAATGGTAAAATGGCGATGCTTCGCGGGAAAATTCTTTTTAACCTTTTACGGCCTCCAAGTCTTAGCAATGCATAGAAAACAATTGAAAATTGTACCGTATGATCTTCAGAAAACCAAATCGTTTGATTCAACGAACTTTATTGTCTCGAACTATGGTACTGTACATGCTTTTTCTTCCCTGTTTCTTGTACCCAAAAAAGCTGACGAGCTTTTGATCCTGCACAACTGCAGAAGCATCTGCTTTACCTACCCATCCACTCAAGCTTCATTGCCTCTCCTCCCTTCTCCTGCAAGCTTGTCAGCTTGTTCAAAAATGTCAAAGATCACCCGCTGGTTCTGCATTTTTTGAAATTAATTAATGAAAAAGGAGGATATTTGTGTTTCTTCCTGCAGCACCATCCTTTGCAATTTTGTAACTGACGATGCACCTACTTTTAGTCTCTGCTATCTCCATCAATGGAATTAAGTAAAATACATGCTCAAATATAGTATCTACATCATTCTTTGAACTAAGAAGCACACATCCTTCGATGGAGACCTAAATCTGGGATAAACTAGGGTTCCACCTATACTAGCAAAAATAAGCCCAATGTGACAATTTTTAGATGAAATTGAGGGGATGGAGAAGAATACCTAAGCACAAAGATGGAGACCTAAATCTACCAAAGATTTCTTAAGACCAGGGCGGTTTTAGAGACGGATTTGAGAGGGGGAGTAAGAGGAGCCGACGCTGAGCTATGCCATGCCTTCTTCGTTCGTGGATGTGTAAGGGTAGCAACATGTAGCGCCCATCATCGCGTAACCGAGCCCTAGGGCCCGCCTTGCCACGGTGGAAGGGAAATTGCGGATGTGAAGGATGATACACCATAGCACCACCGAAAAGGGTCAGTTTTATGAAATAGTTTCGTATAGTGTTCGTTCTATGAAATAGTTTGGCTGATTGATTAATTTTGTCAAAATCGACTCCTCCCTTCTCCTTGGAGCTTCATCTTCTAAACACAATCACCATGTAAGGGCTTTTTTTTTGATTCAAAGGAATTATGTAGAAATTTTATTGGATTTGGATCCATATGACTTTTTGTTAGAAACGTCGTTTGATTCATAGGATCTCAATCCATTGAAATTCCTACGAAGGATTCATTTGCACTATGTTTTGTAGAATCTTTTCCTTCATTCTAACCTCTTTTTTACAATTCCTTAAGTTTTCATGTGCAATCAAACACTCGTGGATCTAAAATCATGTAGTTAAAATGAAATGAAAAAGGAGTATACTACACCTTTTTTTTCTTCTTGAAGCACCATTCTTTAAAATTGTGTAACCAATGATGCAGCAGTCATTCCAAAACGGCTAAATTTTTTTCTTCCAAAAAATACATACTCTACGAGCCTATATAGGATTGCGCTGTTAAGAATTTGTGTTATATAAAACATTCTCTGATCTCGATCGGTGTTTTCGGACAACTAAAGTGCCGGTAATTCTCACTACAAAAGCGAAAGTTTGGCATTTGAATCGAATACATCAGAACAAGAAAATTCAGGACAGCTCTTCTGAAATTCTAGTGCATCAGCAGAAACACGAGCACGACGATCGCCATGAACTGTATGATGATCACGTAGTCCTTCCACCCCAGCTCCCAATCGCTGCTAACCTCGAAATACTCTGATTCCGTCTCCCAGCCATCATCGTCTTCGTTTTCGCTCGCCGGATCCTGTCCGGAACTTGTCAAGGCGCCAGGATCGGCGTCGGCGTCATCAAATCCCGTCGACCTTGCCTCCTTGGCGGTACCACGGCATGCCTCCAAGGCGCCATTGGTGGCCAAGTCCATGGTCGGGGCCAGGATCGGGGCACCCCTCCACTGGCCGAAGGCCTTCCGCTGCGGCGTGTTGGCGACGGCGAGGTCGCGCCGCTCCGCTCCGGCTCCGTCCGGCGGAGTCACGGCCATCGTGGAGACGCACTCCTCGCGCGCCTCGCCGGGGAACATGGCCTGCATGAACGCCTTGTCCGCCGCCGCGGCGCGCGCGCACATTGACAGCGTCGTGCCGCCAGCATGAGGG
The DNA here is from genome assembly GCF_022539505.1 of Lolium rigidum. NCBI lineage: Eukaryota > Viridiplantae > Streptophyta > Magnoliopsida > Poales > Poaceae > Lolium > Lolium rigidum. Next base: position 55,808,406 of record NC_061511.1, on the reverse strand, counting down.
TCGCCGCGAAAAAGACCTCGCTTTGCTCTTGCCTTCCTAGGAGTTGTCGCGCGCCCACGGCCTGCGCGCACCGCAACCACCATGGCGCCATGGGCGATGTCGACCTCTGGGTTCGCGGCGCTCCTCCACCGGGTGAACGCCTTGAGCTGCGCGGCGGCGACGGCGAGGTCGAGCCCGTCGGCCCCGGCCTGCGGCGCCAGCGCCAGTGCGCGGACGTACCGGACGAACGCGTCCCCGCGGAACGCCTCCCTGGCGTCCACGGCGTCGGCTCCGCGCGCGCCTCTCCGGAGGCCGTCGTTGACGAAGACCTGCTTCTTCACGACCCCGCAGCCGCACGACAGGCCGGCGTCCACCCGGCGCGCGACCTCGTCGAGCGCGTCGCTGACGGCGCAGGAGAACGCGAACTTGCTGGTTCTCTCGGCGAGTCGCGGGAAGCCGTCCCGGAACGGGAGCAGGTCCTCCGCGTCGGCCCAGACGAAGCTCCTGTCCCCGAAGCACGCGACGAGGACGGCGTCGCCGCTCAAGCTTCTTCTCGCGGAGCGCGAGCGCCGACGCGTCGGACGGGTGGAAGACCTGGCCCGGCCACCACGGGTGGCCCAGGACCTTGGCCCACACCAGCCGTGGCGGCGCGAACCCGCCCTCCTTCTCCGGCGGCTCTTCCTCGAACGCGCCGTCGTACCTTGCGCGCGCGCGCCCGCGCGCCTCGGTCGCGGCGGAGGCCGGCACGTTGCGCTTTGGCTGACGGCGGCGAGGGCTGGTGCCGGTGGCCAGAAGGAGGTCCGACACGTCGCGGTGCATGTGGCGCACCGGGCTGGCGACGGTGCGACCGCTCCCCGCGGCGGCGCACGGCGACGCCGGCTCGCCTTCCTCTGGCGCCAGGGACGACGCCATGCGCAGAGACGAAGTTCTTGGTGCAGCCGGCGGCTGGGTGCAAGCTAGGCGCCGGAGTGGGGTTCGGTTGGGGTTTCTGTGGGAAGACAGGATCTTGGAGGTGAGATGAGATGAAGGAGAAGGTACAGAACGCGGTCAAGCAGTACTAGTGCTGCCTCGAAAGTGTGGAGGTCTTTTTAATTTCTCTCTTCACGAGGAAGCACTTCTTGACGTCGAATCCGCTGTCCATGCTGACAATCCCAACCCATCGAGTACGGGGAACATGATTTAACTTTGAATTTCAAACTTCAAAACGCCAAAAAAACTGGCTAAAACGGCGTTTTTCTCCTGACGAGATCGTTGGAAAGAAGTCTATTATTCGATATGTTTTGGCGATTTTTCGGTATCAAATCCTAGAACTCCATGCCGAGTAAAAAAAAACATAGAAACTATAATACACATTGTTCGTGTTTGGCCGGTTTCATATCGATTTACATAGTACATAGTTCTGAACATCAAAAGAAGACAACACCTCACTCTCTGCATCCATGGATGCATGCTGACCTTTTTATTATTTCATTCAAAAGTTGGTAGTCTTGCAAAAAAAAATTACATCATACACATGGTAACCACCTTAAGAGAAGGAAAAACACCACATATCTCCGCATCAATGTGTTATCATATAATCAAAACACCTCATGCACTAGATGTATATATCCCGAGCAACCATCTTCACCCAGTAGCTAAATCCTCGCGCTTCTTCATGATTCTAGGTAAGATCACATACGGATCCAATGAGTAGCCAAGGGATAACCTTCATAAAAATAAGATGGTTTTGCTTTGTTAAAGATATGGGAGGATAAATGGTTAAGGAAATACCAGACCCCGGGAACAATATTCAGCTTTGTACAATATTGTGCATGACAAAGGTGATACCTTGGCTGAGGTGATGGAATCCTCCCCGTCGAGTGTGATGCCCAGAAGAGACCTTGCTGGTCCTTGTCTTGCATCTTGGGATGCATTGCTACAATGTTTGGTTTTTTGTCCAATTGAAAGGACACGGATGTCGTCTAGACGGAAGAGGGTGAATAGGCTGTTTAATTTTTTCACGAGATAGGCTTAATAAATACAGAATAAAACTAGTGTTTGCTTTGTCAAGCACAAAGCCTACATACTATGGTTCACCTATGTGCACCAACAACTTACGTTAAGCAATATAAGCAACTACGTGATAGCAAGATATATAACTTCAAGCACGATTGAAAGAACATCTCTCATATTATGTTTTGTGTGTTTGATGTCAATGTATGTGATACACTAATGTTTGTCTAAGTGGTACAGGGATTATATAGATACATATATATGTGTGATGGATGTTGTAAGTCGTGTCAAAAAGAAGCTGTTATAGGATCACCAGGCCGGATAATCCGGGCCGGATATTTCCAATATATCCGGCCCCCATTTTTTGGCTAAGGACTTGAGAATTTGTGGCTCAGTACACCCTGGACATGGGCCGGAGATTTGCCCGGATTTTCCACAGGGCCGGATATTCCGGGCCGAATATTTCCAAAATATCCGGGCCCCTCGAAATCGGCTAAGGACCTAAGGAAAAGCAGCTCTGGACAGGGGCCGGACATTTGGCCGGATATTTGGCCGGATTTTCCCCGGAGCCGGATTATTCGGCCCTAACTTAGGCCGGATTATCCGGCCCCCCGGAAGCTCCAACGGCTGGAAATTGGAAGGGGGTATTTATACCCCCCTTCTTCTACCTTGCTCCTTGCTCAATCATTGCACAAAAATCTGCCAAGCTTCACCACCATTAGAGCCACCTCAAGAACACAAGATTTGCAAGATCTCATTCCTCCCCCAACCAAAGCTCTTGATCTTTGGAGATTCGAAGGAGAAGACACTGATCTACATCCTCACCGAAGCGATTTACATTTCCCCCTTATTTGTTTGAGGGCCCCCTTGCTAGTGTTCCTCTTTGGATCCCTAGTTGTTTTGTGTTGATGTATTGTTGTTGATTGTTGTGTTGTTACAGATTTGGGAGCCTCCAATTCGGTTGTGGATGTGTGTCCCAAGAACTTTGTAAAGGCCCGGTTTCCGCCTCGAGGAAATCCCTTAGTGGAAGTGGGCTAGGCCTTCGTGGCGTTGCTCACAGGAGATCCGAGTGAAGCCTTCGTGGCTGTTGGTTTGGCTTGCGTAGCAACCACACTCCTCCAAACGTAGACGTACCTTCTTGCAAAGGAAGGGAACTACGGGAATCATCTCCGTGTCATCGCGTGCTCCACTCTCGGTTACCTCTATCTTATTCTATCTCCTATATATTGCGTAGCTATATCTTGCTTAGTTGGTAACCTTGTCATATAGGTAAATTCACTTAGTTGCATATCTAGAGAATTTACCTTTGTATCAAGCCTAAATTGAAAAAGAACTAAAAATTGGTTAGCACCTATTCACCCCCCCTCTAGGTGCGGCATACGATCCTTTCAATTGGTATCAGAGCCTCGGCTCTTATTTCGGGCTTAACCGCCTAAGAGTATGCCGGACGATGGGCCTGCGGAAGGGGCCGCTAAGATGGTCTCCATGGATGACATCAATTCGTTGAAGTCCTCCATGGAAGCTCAAATGGAAAGCATGAGAAAAATGATTTTCGAGCTTTTGACTCCGGTCCTTCCCATGGCTCCCGCACGTAGAGGTAAAGGACACGGGTGTGTTAGAAGAGGGAGGTGCTTCGGCATTACCCTCCTCTACCAAACCCGTGGATGGTGATAACTCAACTACTATCAAATCTCCCATTGCATCTCCTAGGGGAACTAGTGGAGGTGAGAGCTACAATCGAGTGGCTCAGCCTTTTCTATCTCCCGATATCCCGGTTCCCCATCCTCATGTAAACATTCGGGGCGATCCACCTAAGTTTAATGTTAAAGATTTCAATACATGGCAATTTGAGTTTCGCTCTCATGTTTGCAGTGCCTCCAATGAACTTTGGAGAATCATCGTGGAAGGCTTCAAGCCATACAACCCCGACAAGTTGACTAGAAGAGAAGCGATTGATAGTCAACTCAACAACACCGCCTTGCACATGATCCAAACTAGTGTGGGGACACAAGAACTTGTCTCGTGTTCGGAATTACACCACCGCCAAGGAAGCTTGGGATGGGTTGGCCGCTAGTTGCATTGGAAGTGATAGCATGAGAAGGAACAAGTACCAGTATCTTCGGAATCAAGCCGAAGGATTCATGAGGCTACCGGATGAGGATCATGAAACCATGTATGGAAGGCTTCTCACCATTGCCGATGCGTTCCGGAATGTGGGTGCCACCCACATCAATGACTCTTGGATCAAGGAGAAGTACATCGAGTGCATGATGCCGTTTGAACCCATTGATGTCAAGACTCTTGTTGGGAGAGAATGCTATTCCTCTCTCACTTCTCAACAAGCCGTGCATGAGATGCAAGCCCTCAAGGTGCTTGAGCAAAACTCCCGTGATTCTCGCAATCGTGCCATTGGAATGTCAAAAGAGAACAATCTTGCCTTGACGGTCAACTCCATAGAAGAAGTGCACCCTCAAGAACAATATAGGGCATCTTGGAGTATGTCCTATCCGGAAGATTTGAAATGCCACTACCATGATCACATGGCATTCCATGCAAAGTCCTTTTGGGTTGATCCTTCCAAGGCCAAGGAAGACAACATCAAGAGAAACAACAAAAGTGGGTTCACTAGCTTTGGTCCAAAAACAAGATCGTGTTACAACTGTGATGACAAGCGCCATTTCATCGCCGAATGCCCCTATGAGAATAGGGAGGATCATAATGGAAGGCTCATTCCCAAAGACAAGAGCAAAGACTCAAAGGGCAAATATTCAAAAGCCCCCAACAAGAAGTTCTACAACAACAAGACCAAGAAGGGTAAGAGGCCCTCAAGAGTTGTGCTAGTGACTAGAGAAGAATATTCTTCCGATGAAGTTGAAAGTTCTAGTGATGATGAAGAAGAAGAAAGCTCAAAGGAAGTGGCCGCCATTGTCACTACCAACATTCCCTCTTCATCTCTCTTTGAATCCCCCAATGAGAATCCTCATATCAAGAATGCACATTGCTTCATGGCAAGGTCCACCTTGGACACATCTATTGTGCTATCAACTCAAGAAGAATATACCTCCGGAGATGATGAAGTTGATGATGAAGAAGATGCAACCTCTAATGGATTGGTCGCTCTTGCCTCCCTCCCCACTAAATCTTCATCACCAAGTGAATCCCTCAATGAGGTCATTCATGTGGAGGAAGAAAGTTGCCTCATGGCTAAATCCTCCGAGGTATCATCTCCTAGCCCCTCTATGCCTAACATATCAAGTGATCTAGGAGTTGACCATGCTAGTCTAAAGGTGAAACAAGAAATGATAGAGTTTGATGAATTCATTCTTAACTTACAAGGTAACACTAAAAAGCATGTTTCAAATGTCATGGTTCGTATAGCTCAACTAAGTGATACTCTTGAGAAAAAATGTCAAATAGAGAGAGAAGACTCTCTTGAAATACATGCTCTTAAAAATGCTCTTGAGGAAAGTCAAGAAACCATAGCTTCTCTTGAAGAGAGGCTAGAAACTATTGAAGAGCCTCAAGATAAAATTAACAAGCTCACTAAAGCTAGAGATCTTGCTAGGGCTAAGACTAAAGTGCTTAAAAAGGAAAAGGCCCAATTTGGTGTTGATCATGAGAAACTTGTGAGAGGATCTAGATGAACTAGACAAAGTTCACAAAGCTTTGAAGAGTGAATACACTCTCCTATCCAAGTCAAATGAGCAACTTCAAATTAGGCTTGCTTCATATGATGTGCCTAGTTCCTCTACTCCTTCATGTGATCATGCAAATATTATTGAGGAAAATGCTAGGTTGAAGGATGAACTTGCTAAGGCCTCCTCTCCCCAAAGTAAACTTTCTTTGGATGATCTCTTGAGTAAGGAAAGATCAAACAATGGGAAGGAGGGCCTTGGTTATAAGGCCAAGACAAAGAAGGCAAACAAGCAAAAGGCCAAGCCCGCACAAGAGAAGAAGAAAGATATCACTAATGGTGAAGCCCCTAAGGGCAAAACCATTAATGATGATGATGCGGGAAATGCTAACCCTCACTATGTTCTATTTAAAGATTATTATGGTGATGTTTATGCTAAATATGTTGGCCCATATGATGGTTATGTTGCTTGGTCTATTTGGGTCCCAAAGACCCTTGTTGCTAACAAAAGAGGACCCATGGTGAAATGGGTACCTAAATCCAAGAATTGATCTCATGTAGGACTATGCCGCCGGAGGTTCAAAATGGGTACTTGATAGTGGATGTACAAGTCATATGACCGGCGGCAAGAACCTCGTCAAGGAGTTGAGGCCCAATATAAATAATATCACCGTCTCCTTTGGCGATAATTCTACATCCGAGGTATTGGGTTTTGGCAAGGTTGTGGTTGCTCACAACATTACTCTTGTGGATGTCATGCTTGTTGATAACCCACAAGTTATAGGTGACTTTCGCGTGTCAGTCCTTGGCAAGATGAAGTTAAACCGTCATAATTGATAATGATATCGTAGTCATCATGTGGAGCAAGACTCTAAAAGTCGCTTATAGGTATCGCTGAACATAATCTGTATGTGGTGGAATTTTCAGTGATCACCACTTCAAATGCGATGCACTATTCGCAAGGCGGATGTGGGTTGATTGTGGCATCACGCTAGCCCATGTCAACATGAGAACTTTGCAAAGTCTCACGGGGAACCATATGTGGGACTGATGGAACATGTGTCTTTTGCCAAAGATCGTGTATGTAGGCTAGTATTGAAGGAAAAATGCATGATTGTCGCATCCAAGCAAAACTAGTTGATACTACTTCCAATGGATCATGTAGAACTAAGTCATGTGATGATGAAAGATGGACCGGTGGTTCCCAAGTGATCGATCTACACTAGTGGTAACTCTCCAATAACAAGTGTTGGGTGAACAAATTTACAGTTAGGTGGGCAATTGATAGGATTCAAAGCATTAAGATTAGAACATCCAAGCTTATTAATCATGTAGGCATGTTTTCCATATATAGTCGTACGTGCAGTCGCAATGAGAAACTTGCACAAGCATCTTTGTATCCTACCAGCCTAGGTGGTCATCGGACCTCAAGTGGAATCTCAACATTGCGATATTAAGTGATACTCCTTTTAATAAAGTACCTGGATAGCAAAGCATTAACACTTGGTGAAATACATGTGATCCTCACATCACCGCACATCCCCTCCCATTTGATCACCGATTCATGTCACTTCAGGAGCCTTTGGTTCCGAGTACGAGCTAGAACATGTGCATACAACTTGTAGATACAATCTAAGCAATAATTATAGAGCTTAAATCTAAGATCATGACCACTCGGGCCCTAGTGATCAAGCATTAAGCATAACAAGATTGCAACAACAATAACTTCACAAACTTTATAGATAGACTAATCATAATGTATCATCCATCGGATCCCAACAAACACAACACCGATTACAGTCAGTATGGATCTCAATCATGTAAGGCAGCTCATGAGATCATTGTATTGAAGTACATAGGAGAGAGAGTAACCAACTAAAGCTACTGCTAGAACTCGTAGTCTCGATGGGGAACTACTCACTCCTCATGGGGACAGCACGTTGATGAAGATGGCGATGGCGTCGATGGAGATGGCCTTCCGGGGCACTTCCCCATCCCGGCGGCGTGCCGGAACGGAGACTCTTGTCCCCCGAAACGGAGCTTCGCGATGGTGGCGGCGCTCCGGAAGGTCTCTCGTACCGTGAGTTTCGTCCAAGGTATCGCCGTTTTAGGTCGAAAGGGCCTTCTATAGGCGAAGAGGCGGCGTCGGAGGGCCGACAGGTGGCCACCACACACAGGCCGGCGCGGCCAGGTGTGGCCGCGCGCCCACCGTGTGGTGGCCCCCGGCTCTCCTCCGACTCTCCTTCGGTGTTCTTGATGCTTCGTGGAAAAATAGGATGTTTGGCGTTGATTTCGTCCAATTCCGAGAATATTGCCTGAACTAGGACTTTCCGGAACCAAAAACGACAGAAAACAGGAACTGGCACTTCGGCATCTTGTTAATAGGTTAGTTCCGGAAAACGCATAAAAACGATATAAAGTGTGAACAAAACATGTAGGTATTGTCATAAAACAAGCATGGAACATTAGAAATTATGGGTACGTTTGAGACGTATCAAGCATCCCCAAGCTTAGTTCCTACTCGCCCTCGAGTAGGTAAACGATAACAACGAATAATTTCTGTAGTGACATGCTACTTACATAACCTTGATCAATACTATTACAAAGCACATGAGATGAATGCAAGTGATTCAAGGCAATAATGCTGATAGTTGACTAAACAAATAGATAACATATAGCAAAGACTTTTCATGAAGAGTACTTTCAAGACAAGCATCAATAAGTCTTGCACAAGAGTTAACTCATAAAGCAATAGATTCAAAGTAAAGGCATCGAAGCAACACAAAGGAAGATTTAAGTTTCAGCAGTTGCTTTCAACTTTCAACATGCATATCTCATGGATAATTGTCAACATAAAGTAATATGATGAATGCAAATAAGCAAGTATGTAAGAATCAATGCACAGATTGACACAAGTGTTTGCTTCTAAGATGGAAGGAAATAGGTAAACCGACTCAACATAAAGTAAAAGAATGGCCCTTCGCAGAGGGAAGCAGGGATTAAATCATGTGCTAGAGCTTTTTAAGTTTTGAAATCATATAGAGAGCATAAAAGTAAAGTTTTGAGAGGTGTTTGTTGTTGTCAACGAATGATAGTGGGCACTCTAACTACCTCATCAACCGGACTTTCAAGAGCGGCTCCCATGAAGGACGTTATCTCTACCAGCAAGGTAGATCATCCCTCTTCTCTTTTGCTTACACATGTATTTTAGTTTTATTATTTATGGTTGACACTCCTCCCAACCTTTTGCTTTCACAAGCCATGGCTAACCGAATCCTCGGGTGCCTTCCAACATTCACATACCATGAAGGAGTGTCTATTTGCAAGATTAAGTTGCTTACTGATGAATCAGAGCAAAACATGTGAAGAGGATTATTATTAATGAAAGTTAATTAATTGGGGCTGGGAACCCCATTGCCAGCTCTTTTTGCAAAATTATTGGATAAGCGGATATGCCACTAGTCCATTGGTGAAAGTCTGTCAAAAGTAAATGACAAGATCGAAAGATAAACACCACATACTTCCTCATGAGCTATAAAACATTGACACAAATAAGAGATAATAGCTTTTGAATTGTTTAAAGGTAGCACATGAAGTATTTGCTTGGAATGGCAGAGAAATACCATGTAGTAGGTAGGTATGGTGGACACAAATGGCATAGTTTTTGGCTCAAGGATTTTGGATGCATGAGAAGTATTCCCTCTCGATACAAGGCTTAGGCTAGCAAGGTTATTTGAAACAAACACAAGGATGAACCGGTGCAGCAAAACTCACATAAAAGACATATTGTAAATATTATAAGACTCTACACCGTCTTCCTTGTTGTTCAAACATCTTTACTAGAAATTATCTAGACCTTAGAGAGACCAATTATGCAAACCAAATTTTAGCAAGCTCTATGTATTTCTTCATTAATAGGTGCAAAGTACATGATGCAAGAGCTTAAACATGATCTATATGAGCACAACAATTGCCAAGTATCAAATTATCCAAGACATTTTATCAATTACTACATGTAGCATTTACCGTTTCCAACCATATAACAATTAACGAAGCAGTTTCAACCTTCGCCATGAACATTAAAAGTATACTAAGAACACATGTGTTCATATGCAACCAGCGGAGCGTGTCTCTCTCCCACACAAGCATGAATTTATTCAAACAATACAAAACAAAAAAACAAAAACAAAACAGACGCTCCAAGTAAAGTACATAAGATGTGACCGAATAAAAATATAGTTTCAAGAGAAGAAACCTGATAAGTTGTCGATGAAGAAGGGGATGCCTTGGGCATCCCCAAGCTTAGATGCTTGAGTCTTCTTGAAATATGCAGGGATGAACCACGGGGGCATCCCCAAGCTTAGACTCTTCACTCTTCTTGATCATAGTATATCATCCTCCTCTCTTGACCCTTGAAAACTTCCTCCACACCAAACTCAAAACAAACTCATTAGAGGGTTAGTGCATAATCAAAAATTCACATGTTCAGAGGTGACACAATCATTCTTAACACTTCTGGACATTGCACAAAGCTACTTGGAAGGTAATGGAACAAAGAAATCCATCCAACACGGCAAAAGAGGCAATGCGAAATAAAAGGCAGAATCTGTCAAAACGAACAGTTCGTAAAGACGAATTTTAAAATGGCAATCTGACTTGCTCAGATGAAAATGCTCAAACTGAATGAAAGTTGCGTACATATCCGAGGATCACTCACGTAAATTGGCATAATTTTCTGAGTTACCTACAGAGAATTAGGCCCAGATTCGTGACAGCAAGAAATCTGTTTCTGCGCAGTAATCCAAATCTAGTATGAACCTTACTATCAAAGACTTTACTTGGCACAACAATGCAACAAAATTAAGATAAGGAGAGGTTGCTACAGTAGTAACAACTTCCAAGACACAAATACAAAATAAAAGTACTGTAACAAAATAAACACATGGGTTATCTCCCAAGAAGTTCTTTCTTTATAGCCATTAAGATGGGCTCAACAGTTTTAATGGTGCAATCGCAAGAAATGGTATTTGAAGCAAAAGAGAGCATCAAGAGGCAAATTCAAAACAAATTTAAGCCTAACATGCTTCCTAACATGCTTCCTATGCATAGGAATCTTGTAAATAAACAAATTCATGAAGCAAAAAGTAACAAGCATAGGAAGATAGAACAAGTGTAGCTTCAAAAATTTCAGCACATAGAGAGGTGTTTTAGTAACATGAAAATTTCTACAACCATATTTTCCTCTCTCATAATAACTTTCAGTAGCAACATGAGCAAACTCAACAATATAACTATCACATAAAGCATTCTTATCATGAGTCTCATGCATAAAATTATTACTCTCCACATAGGCATAATCAATTTTATTAGTTGTAGTGGGAGCAAATTCAACAAAGTAGCTATCATTATTATTCTCATCATCAAATATAGGAGGCATATTGTAATCATAATCAAATTTATCCTCCATAATAGGCGGTACTAAAAGACCAATATCATTATAATCATCATAAATAGGAGGCAAAGTATCATCAAAGTAAATTTTCTCCTCAATGCTTGGGGGACTAAAAATATCATGCTCATCAAAGCCAGCTTCCCCAAGCTTAGAATTTTCCATATCATTAGCAACAATGGTGTTCAAAGCGTTCATACTACTATGTTCCATAGGTTTTTTAATTTTCGCATCAAACCATCCATGTCTTAAATCAAGAAATAGAATAAGACGCTCATTGTTGTCCATTATGCCTAACTAGTGTAAACAAGAAACAAAAAGATGCAATTGCAGGATTTAAAGGAAATAGCTTCGAGCACATACACAACGGCAACAGAAAAGTACTTTACCTGGGACCGAAGTATGAGTGCCTTTTACCTTTCCTCCCCGGCAACGGCGCCGTAAAATACGGTCTATGATAACCTCATCTGAAGTATAGGGGATCGCGAGCGAGGTCTGTCGAGTAGGAAGTAAATATCCAAATTTATTGATTCGACACAAGGAGGAGGTCAAAGAATACTCTATAAGCCTTAACAATCATGAGTTGTCAATTCAGTCTGCACTCGGAAAAGCACTAGCAACAGGGGTGATGTGAAAGTAGCAATAATATGAGAGCAGTAGTAATAGTGAACACAAGCAGCAGTGAATAGTAATATGAGAGCAATGGCACCAGAAAATAGTTGATACTACTTTCAATATCATGTAGAACAAGTATATGATGATGAAAGATGGACCAGGGTTCCCAGCTATCTACACTAGTGGTAACTCTCCAATAACAAGTGTTGGGTGAACAAATTACAGTTGGGCAATTGATAGGATTCAAAGCATTAAGTTAGAACATCCAGCTTATTAATCATGTAGGCATGTTTTCCATATATAGTCGTACGTGCTCGCAATGAGAAACTTGCACAACATCTTTTGTCCTACCAGCCGGTGGCAACAGGCCTCAAGGGAATCTCATTGGATATTAAGGTACTCCTTTTAATAGAGTACCGGAGCAAAGCATTAACACTTGGTGAAAACATGTGATCCTCACATCACTGCCATCCCCTCCGGTTGTCCCGATTTCGTCACTTCGGGGCCTTTGGTTCCGAATGGTGACATGTGCATACAACTTGTAGATACAATCTAAGCAATAATTATAGAGCTTAAATCTAAGATCATGCCACTCGGGCCCTAGTGACAAGCATTAAGCATAACAAGATTGCAACAACAATAACTTCACAAACTTTATGAGATAGACTAATCATAATGTATCATCCATCGAGATCCCAACAAACACAACACCGATTACATCAGATGGATCTCAATCATGTAAGGCAGCTCATGAGATCATTGTATTGAAGTACATGGGATAGAGAGTAACCAACTAGCTACCGCTAGAACCCGTAGTCCATGGGGGAACTATCTCATGGAGCATGATGGATGGCGATGGCGTCGATGGAGATGGCTTCCGGGGGCACTTCCCCGTCCCTGCGGCGTGCCGGAACAGAGACTCTCGTCCCCCGAAACGGAGTTTCGCGATGGTGGCGGCGCCCGGAGGTCTTCTACGGGTTTCGTCAAAAGGTATCGCCTTTTTAGGTCGAAAGGGCTTTATAGGCGAAGAGGCGGCGCTGGAGGGGCGACGGGGTGGCCCCACACCAGGGCCGGCGCGGCCGGGGTGTGGGCCGCGCGGCCCACCTGTGTGGTGGCCCCCCAGGCTCTCCTCCGACTCTCCTTCGGTGTTCCGGATGCTTCGTGGAAAAATAGGATGTTTGGCGTTGATTTCGTCCAATTCCGAGAATATTGCCCGAACTAGCCTTTCCGGAACCAAAAACAGCGAGAAAACGAACCGGCACTTCGGCATCTTGTTAATAGGTTAGTTCCGGAAAACGCATAAAAACATTATAAAGTGCAAGCAAAACATGTAAGTATTGTCATAAAACAAGCATGGAACATCAGAAATTATGGATACGTTGGAGACGTATCACTTGTCAAAACCCTTGGTTACAATTTGCTTTCCGTTTCCGCCCTTGGCAAGATGGGTTTCGCCGTCTTTATTGATAATGATATTGTGGTCCTCTTGTGGAGCAAGACTCTAAAAGTCGCTTTCGTTGGGTATCGCGAACATAACTTGTATGTGGTGGACTTTTCGGGGACCACCACTTCAAGTGCGATGTGCCTATTCGGAAAGGCGGATGTGGGTTGGTTGTGGCATCGCCGCTTGGCCCATGTCAACATGAGAACTTTGCAAAGTCTTCACAAGGGGAACCATATTGTGGGACTAATGGAAAATGTGTCTTTTGCCAAAGATCGTGTTTGTAGGGCTTGTGTTGAAGGCAAAATGCATGACTCTCCGCATCCAAGCAAGACTATCATCTCTTCCAAGAGGATCTTGGAGCTCCTTCATGTGGATCTCTTTGGTCCCGTTACTCTTGCAAGTCTTGGTGCGAAGAAACATCGCTTGGTGATTGTTGATGACTACTCAAGATACACTTGGGTCTACTTTCTCAAGACGAAAGATGAGACTCAACAAATATTCATTGACTTTGCTACCGAGGTGCAACGCCAACACAACCTCCTCATTATGGCAATAAGAAGTGACAACGGCTCCGAGTTCAAGAACTATACACTCAATGATTTTCTTAGTGATGAGGGGATTTGTCATCAATATTCCGCTGCTTACACCCCTCAACAAAATGGTGTTGCGGAGAGGAAGAACCGGACTCTTATGGATATGGCAAGATCTATGATGGCGGAGTATAAATCCCGCTATAATTTTTGGGCCGAAGCCATCTCCACCGCTTGCCATTCTTCTAACCGGCTCTATCTCCGCAAGGGATTGAACAAGACTCCATATGAAATACTCACCAGGAACAAGCCTAATATCTCATACTTCAAGGTGTTCGGGTGTAAGTGTTTCTACAAAATCAAAGGAGTTCGTTTATCTAAATTTGCTCCTAAAGCTTTGGAGGGTATATTTGTTGGTTACGGTGCCGAATCTCACACTTATAGAGTCTTTGATGTATCCTCCGGGATTATCATCGAATCTTGTAGTGTGAGGTTCGAAGAAAATGATGGCTCCCAAGTGGGGCAAGTTGATGTATGTGCAGGTGATGAAATACCTCAAGATGCCATAGTAAGAATGGGTATGGGATTTTTCCGCCCCATTGAGGGACACGGTGTGGCGTCTCGGGAAGGACTATGCTCTACCACGGTGGAGCCCTCATCTTCTCAACATCAACAAACCACATCTCTTGAAGCAACTAATGCATCAACCCAAGAACAAGAACAAAACCCTCCCTCTTGTGTGCAAGATCAAGGACAAGATCAAGGACAAGATCAATCACGGATTCATGATGGATCCGATGAATATCCATTCAATATTCACCTCTCACCGGATAATGTCCAAGATCAAGCACATGAGGATGAGCAATCTCAAGAAATTGAGGAAGCTCAAGTTGAAGGTCAAGACGGGGACCCAAATGATCAAGTTGATCAAGTGAAACCTCCAAGGCCAAGAAGAACCAAGGAGGAGATCGAGGCCCGTCGTCTAGCAAGAAGAGAAAGGAACCTTGAAATTCGCGAACACACTCATGACAAGGTCCTTGGTGATTTAAGGGCAAGTGTTACCACAAGAAGGCAATTGGCTAACTTTAGCAATCATCATGCTTATATCTCCTTAGTGGAACCCAAGAAAGTATTTGAAGCCCTTGAAGATTCGGATTGGTTGGAAGCTATGCACGAGGAACTCAACAACTTCAAGCGGAACAAAGTATGGACCTTAGTAGAGATGTCAAAGGAGTGTCGCAATGTTATAGGCACTAAATGGATATTCAAGAACAAGCAAGATGAGTTTGGAAATGTTGTGAGAAACAAGGCAAGATTGGTGGCTCAAGGTTTCTCTCAATTTGAAGGAATTGACTTTGGAGAAACTTATGCTCCCGTGGCTCGCCTTGAGTCCATCCGTATCCTTCTTGCTTATGCATCGCATCATAACTTTAAGTTACAACAAATGGATGTGAAAAGTGCATTTCTTAATGGTCCTTTGCATGAAGATGTTTATGTTAAGCAACCCCCGGGGTTTGAGGATCTCAACTTTCCTAACCATGTCTACAAGCTTGATAAAGCACTTTATGGTCTCAAACAAGCTCCTAGAGCTTGGTACGAGCACCTTAAAGAATTGTTGGTAGACTGCGGGTTTGATGTTGGGCTAATCGATCCCACTCTTTTTACTAAGAGGGTCAATGGGGAGCTTTTCGTTTTCCAATTATATGTTGATGATATTATCTTTGGCTCTACTAATAAAGCTTTCAATGATGAATTCTCAAAGCTTATGACCGATAGGTTTGAGATGTCTATGATGGGAGAGATGAAGTTCTTCCTTGGTTTTGAGATCAAGCAATTAAGGGAAGGAACCTTCATCAACCAAGCAAAATATCTCCAAGACATGCTCAAGAGGTTCAAGATGACCGAGTTGAAGGGTGTAGCCACTCCTATGGTTACTAAATGTCATCTTGCACTTGATCCCAATGGTAAAGAGGTGGATCAAAAGGTATATCGCTCCATGATTGGATCCTTGCTTTACCTTTGTGCATCTAGACCGGACATAGTGTTGAGTGTTGGTGTGTGTGCAAGGTATCAAGCTTCTCCTAAGGAGAGCCACATGATGGCTCTCAAAAGAATCTTTCGGTATTTGGTTGATACCCCAAGATATGGTATTTGGTACCCCAAAGGCTCAAGTTTTATTCTCAATGGATACACCGATGCGGATTGGGCGGGAGACAAGGATGATAGGAAATCAACTTCCGGGGCTTGCCAATTCCTTGGTAGGTCCTTGGTGTGTTGGTCTTCTAAGAAGCAAAATTGTATATCTCTCTCCACCGCCGAAGCCGAATATGTTGCCGCCGCAAGTGGATGCACTCAATTGTTATGGATGAGGCAAACTTTAAAGGAATACGGTGTCATTTGTGACAAAGTGCCTCTATTATGTGACAATGAAAGTGCCATCAAGATTGCCTATAATCCGGTGCAACATTCAAGAACGAAGCATATTGAGATCCGGAATCATTTCATTAGGGATCATGTTGCCCGTGGTGATATTGAGCTTATCTATGTTCCTACCAAAGATCAACTTGCCGATATATTCACGAAGCCTCTTGATGAAGCAAGATTCTGTTATTTGAGGAATGAGCTAAATATCATTGATTCAAGGAGTATAGCTTGACCATCTTGCAAACACACCTTTGTCTCAAAACTTTATTTGGTTTAGATGTGGGCATGGAAATAGGGGAGTGCGGTTTAAATTATTGAGCTATCCCTCCCCCCATAATGCCAACATTAAGAAATCATTCTCTTAATATCATATATTGATATGTGAGCTTCAATGATGAGTAGTGGCTTGGATCCAAGATATATCTTCGCGGTGCCATGCCATATCACTCATATATGGTGGCCTAGGCCACCGCACTCTTCTTTGTGAAGAGTTGGAGTTATTTGGATCTTATCGCCGTTTTATTTGACAACTCCTTGTTCTTATGGGAAATCACTCTAGTTTGGCCTTATTTGCTCATATCTTGCAAACTTGAGTGATCATGTACCATTAATAGTTTGTGCCTTCTAAACCTAAGCCTACTCTCATCTATAAGCCATTTCCATCTTGCTCATATGTCTTGTTTTGGTAAAAACTTGGAGTTTGAGGATTTTCGGTCGGATGATCTAGGTTGCCCCATCTTATTGGTAAGTATGCTTCTTATATGTGACGTGATACATTATTGCATCACATATGAGTTTATGCAAATAACCAACAAAAGATGGGCATGATTCCCGGTGTTCTGGAATTTTCCAGAAAACCGGATAATCCGGGCCCTTGGCAACCCGGAAAATCCGGCCCGGCCGGATTATCCGCCCCAACTTAGGGCCGGATTATCCGGCCTGGGCAGGTTTCGATGGGTTATGAGGGGAGGCCGCGGGGTGAACGGTTCCAGAACCTATTCCCCCACGCGCCTCTCTCTCTCTGCCCTCAACTCGCCGGAGCTCCTCCTCCTCGCCGGAGTCGCCCCATCCGCCCCCTTCCGGAGTTTTTGGGTGGATCGGGTGCTCCTCCTCCCTAGCTCTCATCTCCTCCAAGCGGCTTCTCCAATGGATGGGGGTATGGCTCACAATCCCTAACCCTAGGTGTTGTGATTTGTATGTGCTATTTTCTTGGTGGATTTGGTGTCTAGTTGTTCCAAATCATGTGTAGTATACTCCTCTTGCATGCTATAAGGCCGATCTGGTCGTAGACAAGTTTTTGATTGCAAGGTCTGCTAGATTCGCAGGGCCGGATTATCCGGCCCCCGCGAAGACCGGATTATCCGGTCAGGCCGGATTATCCGCCCCCCGGGGACACCGGATTATCCGGCCTGGAGCTTCATCGCCGCTGCAGTTTTGATTCAATCTATCTTGTCTAGACTTGTACCGACTTATAGTATGCTTCTAGAGTACATTACTGTATCATACATGACTTATGAGCATTATCTTCTCTTTGCTATCTATCTTTGCTGTTCACAGGTAGTGGTTCTCGGGGTCGGAGACGCCCAAGGCGTGACCGGTCGAGTGATGAGTTTGCACCGAATGCTCCCCGCAAGTCCACCTCTTCAAGACAGAAGAACAAGGAACAGAGGCAGAACTACAAGACAATGGACATTGTCACTTATGCAGCACTCCGTATGAAGAAGCGGGTATGAAGACCTCCCAAGGGATGAAGAGACGAGAGGGCGAGGAAATTCGGTGCATGGAGCAGGAGTTCATCTATAAGGATATTTATGAGCCCATGAAGAAAGCTGCGACCCATGCAAGCTATCAATGTGGATCTTCCGGCAGTCAACAATCATTTTGAGGATGCCATCTGGGTGACTGGCAGGTTGGGCTTGCAGGATCTGATGAAGATTCAATGTGACTATAGTCCAGAGTTGGTTAAGAAATTCTTTGCTACTTTGGCCATCAGGAAAGATGCTGAGCACACTATGGAATGGATGACTGGCTCCACTCACTGTGAGGCAACCTTGCGCCGGTTTGCCTCTATTCTTGGACTTCCTGAAGAAGGAGGCCGTCGCCTCCATGGTCCTCAGAAGACGGATAAGAATGTGATGTTTGATCTCTATAACTCTTCTGGAGCAGTTGGTACTACCACGGGGCTGCTTCCCATCTACGGTCAGTTGCTCCGTTTCTTTCGAGCCACCATTGCTCCAAGTGGTGGAAACAATGATGCGCTCCGGGGAGCTCTTGTGGATCTTATGCACCTCAGTCTTAAGTGTGCTCGTGATCCTAATGAGGAACGTGACTTCTCTCTTGATGTCATGGACTTCATCTTCCATGAGATTCATGATGCCATGGTCTCCCGGACCACCATACCTTATGCACCATATATCCAGCTCCTCATCAACAACTCCGTGTCTATGAATGAAGACTTGAGCCGGTTCCCTTTGGTGAAGCACACTGTCAAGAAGGCCTACAAGCTTAAGCCGGCTCCTCATGCTGCACCTGCTCCTGACTCCTTTATGGGAGATGCTCGCTCTAGTGGTTTTGCTCCTGCTCGCCATGCTGATCTTCCTGCCATGAAGAGACAAGTGAAGAAGCTCAGTTGGTTTCAGCGTCACATTCTTTGCATGAATATTGAGATCCATAAGGAGAACTATGCAGCCAGCCGTGAGCGTTATGCGATTCAGCATACTCAGGCGGTCATTCTTCATAAGCTCGGTGCTAAGCAAGGACCTCCGCCTCGGCCTCCGGTTCACCCAGGTTACGGTGGGTGGCATTCTTCACGAGGTTCCGTGGAATGATCTTGAGGACTGCATTCAGAGGGCCAACTACACTCGCAACTCTCCGGAGGCACCTGACACTGATGAAGAAGAAGAAGAAGAGGCGTACCAGTCCGACGATGAAGATGGCTCCGAGTGATCTCCATGGGGAGAGTAGCATCGCGCTTGTCCCCTTTTTGGCGTCTCGATGCCAAAGGGGGAGAAGTGTTCTATTAGGAACTCTCTCGGGGATTTGCATGGTTTGGGCACAAGCATATGCGTTTATCATTCCTTTATTGCTTGTGTTCCCTCTTATTTGAACTATTTGGTTTGGTTGTGTTTCGTTTCAAACTATGTGCTATGTGGTGTGAGACATTGTTAAGGTTTTCGGATTTCTATTTGTTGAGATCAAGGTTATTATATTGTGTGTGATGCTATATCTCCGTATTATATATCTCCATATGGGTATGATTTCTATCACCTTATCTCAACCTCATATATGTCTATGTCTCTCATGTTAGAGCTCATGTTGGATATCTCTTGTGTTAAGGCAACCCGCACCTATGTGTTGTGTATTTGTATTCAAATGCAAATTACTTATATGCACACATGTAGGGGGAGTGCCTCTATGTTTTGCCATCATGCTTGACTCTATTTGTGATTCTCTTGCAAATCCGTATATTGTCATCAAACACCAAAAAGGGGGAGATTGAAAGAACATCTCTCATATTATGTTTTGTGTGTTTGATGTCAATGTATGTGATACACTAATGTTTGTCTAAGTGGTACAGGGATTATATAGATACATATATATGTGTGATGGATGTTGTAAGTCGTGTCAAAAAGAAGCTGTTATAGGATCACCAGGCCGGATAATCCGGGCCGGATATTTCCAATATATCCGGCCCCCATTTTTCGGCTAAGGACTTGAGGATTTGTGGCTCAGTACACCCTGGACATGGGCCGGAGATTTGCCCGGATTTGCCACAGGGCCGGATATTTCCAAAATATCCGGCCCCCTCGAAATCGGCTAAGGACCTAAGGAAAAGCAGCTCTGGACAGGGGCCGGACATTTGGCCGGATATTTGGCCGGATTTTCCCCGGAGCCGGATTTTCCGGGGGGGGGGGGGGGGGGATTATCCGGCCCTAACATAGGCCGGATTATCCGGCCCCCCGGAAGCTCCAACGGCTGGAAATTGGAAGGGGGTATTTATACCCCCTTCTTCTACCTTGCTCCTTGCTCAATCATTGCACAAAAATCTGCCAAGCTTCACCACCATTAGAGCCACCTCAAGAACACAAGATTTGCAAGATCTCCTTCCTCCCCCAACCAAAGCTCTTGATCTTTGGAGATTTGAAGGAGAAGACACCGATCTACATCCTCACCGAAGCGATTTACATTTCCCCCTCATTTGTTTGAGGGCCCCCTTGCTAGTGTTCCTCTTTGGATCCCTAGTTGTTTTGTGTTGATGTATTGTTGTTGATTGTTGTGTTGTTACAGATTTGGGAGCCTCCAATTCGGTTGTGGATGTGTGCCCCAAGAACTTTGTAAAGGCCCGGTTTCCGCCTCGAGGAAATCCCTTAGTGGAAGTGGGCTAGGCCTTCGTGGCGTTGCTCACAGGAGATCTGAGTGAAGCCTTCGTGGCTGTTGGTTTGGCTTGCGTAGCAACCTGATACGTCAAAAACGTATCTACTTTCCCGAACACTTTTGCTATTGTTTTGCCTCTAATTTGTGTATTTTGGATGCAACTAACACGGACTAACGCTGTTTTCAGCGAGCCGATTCAGTGTCTCGTTTTTGTGCAGAAATCCAACTTTCGGGAAAATCCTCGGAATTTATGCGAAAGGTCCTATTTTCCCAGAATGCGACGGAGCCGGAAGGGCAAGCCGGGTGGGGGCCCGAGGGCCCCACACACTAGGCCGGCGCGGCCCGGGAGGGGCCCGCGCGGCCCGGGAGGGGCCCGCGCGGCCCTAGTGTGTGGCGGCCTCGGGCTGGCCCCCGACGCCCTCTTTCGGACTACTTATTGCCTTCGACCTAAAAACGCACGGGGAGAAGTCGAAGTCGCCGAAACCCTCCGAACACCGCCACATCGCGAAACTCCGTCTCGGGAGCCGGAAGTCTCCGTTATGGCACTCCGCCGGGACGGGGAATTGGAGGAGATCATCGCCACCATCACCACCGACGCCTCTCCATCGACCAGCCATGTTTCCCCCATCCATGTGTGAGTAATTCCCCCGCTGTAGGCTGAAAGGGATGGTAGGGATTGGACGAGATTGGTCATGTAATAGTATAAGATTGTTAGGGCATAGTGCCTAGTGTCCGTAATTGGTACTTTGATGATATTGTTGCAACTTGTTATGCTTAATGCTTGTCACTAGGGCCCGAGTGCCATGATCTCAGATCTGAACATGTTATTATTTCATCATGATATTCATTGTTTATGGTCTTACTGCAAGTTGTATACACATGTCGCTGTCCGGAACCAATGGCCTCGAAGTGACGAAATCGGGACAACCGGAGGGGATGGTAGTGATGTGAGGATCACATGTGTTCACGGAGTGTTAATGCTTTGCTCCGGTACTCTATTAAAAGGAGTACCTTAATATCCGATAGATTCCCTTGAGGCCCGGCTGCCACCGGCTGGTAGGACAAAAGATGTTGTGCAAGTTTCTCATTGCGAGCACGTACGACTATAATTGGAACACATGCCTATTGATTGCTTTGTACTTAGACACCGTTTTGTTATTATCTGCAAATGCCACGCTTGATTGTTACATGAGTTTCTCTCATCCATGCAACGCCCGTTATCCGTCCCCGTGCCTACGGTATTTTAATCCTGCTGTTTACTATAATCACTACTTGCTGTCTCGGTTACTTTCTGCTGCTGTTATTTCACTACTGCTACTTGCTATAAAGCTGTACTACTTGATAAACTCTTGCGAGCAAGTCTGTTTCCAGTGCAGCTGAATTGACAACTCCGTTGTTAAGGCTTTCAAGTATTCTTTGTCTCCCCTTGTGTCGAATCAATAAATTGGGTTTTACTACCCACGAAGACTGCTGCGATCCCCTATACTTGTGGGTTATCAAGGCTGTTTTCTGGCGCCGTTGCCGGGGAGCATAGCTTTATTTGGAAGTTCACTTGGATTGATATTGTTCGCTGCAAATTCTCCATCATGGGTAAAACTCGCGATCCTAAAGTCGCCATATTACCATCCACTACAAGAAAAGGTACAACTACGAGTACCTCTGCGCTCTTGATTCACCATCCGTGATTGATAAACTTGTTTCACCGCCACATGCTTCACTTGCTTGGTACTTACTGCTGAATCTGAAAATTCTTATAATATTGATGATGCTTACTGCTGTGCTTGATGATAGTGGTTCATTGGGATCTTTTCTAGATGCTACAATTGCTAGGTCTAGACAAATTGAAAATATCTGAAACTCCTAATGCTACTACACCTGTTAATTCACCTGAACTTGATTATTCTAGTGATGATCCTGATGAAGATTATGTGGAGCTTAATGATGATTTTATTAATAGATGCAATGCTACTGCTGATGCAAGTAAAATTAAAAAGTTTCTCACACAATATATTGTTAGACATAAGTTATCTCCTGATCCTAAATTTGCCACATCTCCTATATGCATTAAGGATAAAGATTATGATTTTTCTCTTGATCTATCTCATATAGCTATTGTAGAGAAAGCACCCTTTTGTGGTACTGAAAAAGAAAGTGCTGTAGAACATATGATTGAACTTTCTTCTATGAGTAGCTTGTTTTCGGATGATGTCAAGATGCGTACTTATTTTGTCGCTAAATTTTTTCCTTTCTCATTAAAGGATGATGCTAAAACTTGGTATAATAATTTGCCTCCTGGTTCTATTAAAAGTCCAACTGATTAGCGTGATGTTTTCTTTCGAAAATACTTTCCTGCTAGTGCTCAACATGTTGCTTTACGGAAAATTTATAGATTTGACCGGGGAAATGAAGAGAAATTGCACTGAGGCTTGGGCAAGATTTTGTTCTCTTATCGGAGCTCGACACTGGACATGATTTAGAAAAGAATGATCTACTTGATATATTTTATAGTGGACTAACCATTGAGTCTAGGGCATATTTGGATAGTTGTGCTTGGTTGTGTTTTCGGAAAAGAACTCCGGACGAAGGCTGAAGAATTATTGGCTAAAATAGGCCGGAATCATGATGATTGGACTACGCCTGAACCAATTCCAACGCCAATATTGAAGAAGAGGGGTTTAATTAAATTGAATGATGAAGATATGAGGGAAGCCAAGAAGTCTCTCAAGGAGAAAGGAATTAAATGCGAAGATGTGAAGAATCTACCTCCCATAGAAGATATATGTGAGATAATTCCCCCTTCATCTATGATTGAGGTAAACTCCCTTCAGCGCTTTACTAGGGAAGATATTCCGTATTCAAAACCTCCTGCGCAATGCTTAGATGAGTTTGATAATTATATTGTTAAGCAAGAAAATTTCAATATGAGAGTAGAGAATCATTTAATGGAAAATTCTCGAGCTATTGGTGAATTGCATGGTATTGTGGAGAGAACCTCCAATGATGTTAAGATGCTTGTTAAACATTTTCAAATGGTTCAAACTCAAATTGATCAGCTTACTAAAGTGCAAAATGACTTATTAAAAAATAATTCTAAAGAGAAACATGCTTATGAAGTAACAACTAGAGGCGGTGTCTCTACCCAGGATCCTCTATACCTGAAGGGCATCCCAAAAGAATTGAACAAGATTCTCAACGCATTGAACCTAGTGCTCCATCTAAGAAAAAGAAAAAGAAACATAAAACTGTTGTAGAATCCTCTGAGCCTGTTAATGATCCTAATAGTATTTCTATTTCTGATGCTGAAACTGAAAGTGGTAATGAACATGATAATAATAATGGTAATGATAAGAATGATGTTTCTGATAAAGAAGAAGTTGAAGATGAACCTGAAAAGCAAGATAAAAATAAGAAGTATACTAAAAAAGATTTTATTGCTAAAAAACATGGTAATGAAAGGGAACCTTGGGTGCAAAAGCAAATGCCTTTTCCTGCTAAGAAACTAAAATCAAAGGAAGAAGAACACTATAATAAATTTTGTGATTGGATGAAACCTTTATTCTTGCAAATCCCTTTGAGTGATGCTATTAAATTGCCTCCTTATTCAAAGTATATGAAAGATATTGTTACTAACAAAAGGAAAATCCCCAATGAGGAAATTTCCACTATGCTTGCTAATTACTCTTTCAATGGCAAAGTTCCAAAGAAGTTGGGCGACCCAGGTATACCTACTATTCCTTGTTCTATTAAGAATAATTATGTTAAAACTGCTCTATGTGACTTGGGAGCCGGTGTTAGTGTTATGCCTTTTTCTCTTTATAAGAGACTTTACTTAGATAAGTTGATACCTACTTATATATCTTTGCAAATGGCTGATAAATCTACTGCTATTCCTGTTGGTATATGTGAGGATGTTCCTGTTCAAGTTACTAATAACTGCTTGATATTAGCTGATTTTGTTGTCTTGGAAATGCACGAAGATGATAATATGTCTATTATTCTTGGGAGACCTTTTCTTAACACCGCAGGGGCTGTTATTGATTGCAATAAAGGAAAAGTTACTTTCAATGTTGATGACAAGGAGCATACCGTTTATTTTCCCAAGAGGATTGAGAAAGCATGTGGAGTTAATACAATTTCTAATGTGAGAACTATCAAAGTGGGAACCATTGATTGTCCTATATATGAGCCTAAAGAAGAATATCAAACTCTTGTGATTGGATCCATATCAATACAATTCAAGGTAACATGATTGATTTGAGGTTTATTTCTTCTTATGCTATGTAAAATTTATTTGGTGGCAATACTTGATCAACCTTGTTAACAAATACTTTTTATATGCATAGAGGAGGTAAACAACATCTCTTTCTTCCTCCACTTGTTCTACTTGCTGTAGCACTTTTGTTTTGTAAAGTTCCTTAGTTAATTAGAGATTTCAAAAAATTTCCTGGCCGGTAATAATAAACTTAATACCCGAAATGTGCATTTTTCAAAGTTTTCAAAAATTCACAAAAATTATACCGTTGGTCCTATTTTTCGAAAATGCACCGGGAGCACACTGGGGATGACCAGTGGGGCACCCCGAGGTGGCACCCCATAGGCCGGCGCGGCCGGCAAGGGGCGCGCCACCCTGGTGTGTGGGTCCCCCTTTGCCCCACTTCAGCATCTCTTCCTCCCACATTCTTCTCTCTCCCGAAAAAACTCGCACCGAGGTTCCTCTCACTCGCGTTTTTGCTCAAGAACTCCAGATTTCTCGATCTCTTTGCTCAGCCCAGATTTGCTGTCGAAATTTGGCACATTTGCTCTCCGGTATGTGACTCCTCCGATTATCCAAGTAGAATTTTGTTTGGTGGAGTATATCTTGAATATTTTGCTGCTGTAGGTAACATGTTTAGTGAGCTTGCATGCTTGTTCTAAGTGGTAGAAACTATTTTTGATGCATGATTAGTACTCTAGCAAGTTCCTATGGTAGTTTCCCTCAATTATATGTCACCAAATCAGATTTTATATTGTTTGTTGAAAAATTTCAGAAAATGGAAGGGAGTAGGCACCAACTCAACCAACAAGAATTGGAGGTACAACAGGTTATGAGAGTTCACCACGAAGAAGGAGTATATCCCGCTTACTACCCGTGCGAGGATTTTATGAGAAGTGCAGGGATCTTGCAAGATGTTCAAAGTCTAATCTCTCGTGCAGGGTTGGATGATTTTGTTGATGGTGAACCATGCCAATATGCAAAGCTGACTATGTCAGTAGTGCAGGATTTTAAATTCAATTGGTCACGATCTAACCCCATGGTTCAGTACAAAATTTATAATAAAGCTGTCAACTTGCCATTCAATGATTTTTGTGCAGCAATTAGAGTGCCGCAATGGGGATCATGCGAGAAGATAAGGGGATCGCCGCAAGAGTTCTTGGACCTCTTCAAGATGATTTGTCATGGAAGAAGCTTCTCAGAGGATGGTGGTAAAATCAGTAGCATTCAACTCCCAGCTATTCATTACTTTGCTTATTTCATCACCAAGTGCGTTCTAGCAAGAAAGAATGGAAGTAAAATATCTATTCAGGATCTAGCCTTTCTAGCTGCTGCATTACAAGGTGATAGGACTTACAACTTGGGTGCTTTGATAGCCAATAGACTTGCGACTAACCGTGAGAAGGGAGGAATTTGTGGAGGTCTCATCGCCTCTCGTTTATTAGCTATGCATGGTGTAGAACCTCACCATCTTGATATTCAACTTCCCATAGAAAAACTTGACATAGTATCCATGATTAAACATGAACTTGTTTCGATTCGTCTAATTTGAGCAACTTGTCTTACAGAATAACATTTTACAAGAAAGCTTGGAGGATAACTAAGAAAACTGAAAAACTAGTAGGATTGCACTGCACTGTTCTATTTAACTTTGATTCCGGGAAGGATTGGTCGGTCACGGAAGGTGAGCCGAAGGCATACATAGAGGGAGGAGGCCATCATGCAAGAGACAACACGGAGGAGGATGAGGAACACCTCGACTCGTCATCCGATGCAGCAAGTTCTTCGCATCAACAAGTTGGGCATGAGGAGCCTCCACGCTTTTCTTCTGCATCGGGACCTTATTATGACTACTCCATGTATGATCCACCGGCATGGAACCCAGACCCTCGTTGGGGTTGATAAGCCTAAGCTTGGGGGGAGGTATACCGGCATCACTCATTCTTTGCATATTATGGTTGCTGGATACTTGTACATACTTGTTTAGTTTCTTTGAGTGGTTTTCTAATGAGAGGGAGATGATATTTGGGGAAGTGCTGCCTGAAAACAGATTCTGGACTGTTAATAAAAAAATTCGTGCGCACAGCCAGAACGTTATTTTGAGCTGCCAATTTTTGTGCATGTTTCCCAGGTTGTTATCTAACTTTCATTAGTTGAACACTTTTCGAGCTGAGCAACGGAAGATTTTTGTAAAAATCGATTTCTGTACTGCTGTCAGGTTTTGGCAGATTTCTGCCATCCTGCTTTTCTGTGATTCTTCTAGTTTTCATTCTCTTGTTTTTGCTATGTTCTTTTCCTAAAACACAAAAAGACAAAAAATATTTCTGTTGTTTCTCTTCGCCATTTGTTTATCTTGGTTTCTTATTCCCATTTTGCTTTATTTGCTATTGCTAGTTTGCTATAAGAAAACCCAAAAAGATTTTGCTTTGTTTGCTTGTTTCCTTTTGTTCTTGTTTCCAAATTCGAAAACACCAAAAATATTTGCTGTTCTTCTTTGGTTTTGTAAAGTTCTTTATGAGTTCAATGGTCTTCGGTGGCTGGAGCGTGGTTTTCATTTCATATTATCCAAGCTACACAAGTGAAAGGCAATAATGACGATATTCGACGATCCGATTGTGGTGAGAGGCTGGTATGAACTCTATTTGTTTTCATTTTTGTACATATACTCATCCATGTGAGCATGCTTAGTTGGTTCATGTGAGGTATATGTCATTTAAGAAAGTCTAGTAGTTCATGATCTCTCATGTTTAGCCCCAATTTATTAATATGAGTAGCATGTCATGGATGTTTGCTTGCATTGTTTTATTCATAAATAGGTATGATATTGTGGTATCCTCCTGTTGCCTGCCAAAACCCACCGGCGAGCAGTGGTTAAGCAACACGAAGAGCCGGGAGGCTCCCAAGGCCGCTTAGTGGACCCTGGCACCTCGCGTCGTCCCGCAAGTTCTCTGCACACGTCCTAGCGGTTGCAAGGGCGTGCCACCTGACCTAGACCCGATCGGGAAGGTGTTAGATTGCTTCGATTGTCCTGCATGGTAGACACGTAAACATTAAATACGAGCCCTATCGGCTCTCGGGTTGTCCTATGGATCGACTCAAAGAGCCGATCGCCCCATGGTTCACGTTGGATTTGCAATGACATGGGGATCCTGCTTGATCAAAACAAAGCTAAACCAATCTACGACAGTTTAGGGTTTTCACCGCATAACCGGAACGTCCTACGCGTAGTTGGGCCTAGCGGATACGAAAGATGATGAAAACTATCCCTAGAAGAGGCCTAAAAACCAACATTACGTCAATTCCCGGAACATCCCTTATAGGAACGGTAAACAGCACCTATCGCACTACCGGATCGTCCGACCCCAGCGTAAGGCCTAATCATGCGGATATTAAACTAATCCTTGAAGAACAAGGAGCAACTATAACAGATCGGATCTACTAAGTAACGAACAAGCAAGATGCCGCCCTTACACCCAGATAGGTGTAAGGGCAGCTAGGTGTCGAGGGACGGCATTGCCAAGCAGATATGCATGAGAAAAGCATCAATGCAAGCCCCAAAACACCTAAGATAGGTAGTGCTACTCGCCATCAACAACGCTTCAGCACGAGTAGCACAAGGTAGACGAATAAACGTGTACTGCCTAGATCACGAGATGCGATCTAGGCAGCATGATGCTTACCCGGAAGGAAACCCTCGAAGGAAGGGGTGGCGATGCGCCTGGTTTGTGTTTGTTGTGAACGTGATTGTTGTTTATTTCATAAACCCTAGATACATATTTATAGTCCGGGGGACTTTCTAATTCAGGCGTGCACATAACCGTGCACGGGCCAAACTCTCTTAGTTCTAAACACGATCTAATAAAATACAGATACACGGGCAATCTAGCCCAAACTCTTCGTGCAAGGCCGCTTCAAAGATGCTTCACGTGTAATCTTCTAAGCCCATCTCACTTACGGCCTGTCTCCTGATTTGCCAAAATCTGGTGATAACACATGCCCCCCTGGTTTTGGTAATGATAATTTCAAAACCACTCTGTTTTTCCTTCGAGGGGTCATGTCGTGGCAAGGCAGAACCGTTGCAGTACTCTTCATCATGACGACTTGCCTTCCCAACTTCTCTGCACGATTTGACAGTTTTGGCACCACATCCTCGAAAACTGCTCGAACATTAAATCCCCCCTCCACTCCTTTTATTTAACCGCATCGAACAGTTCTCCTCTTCATCCCCTTCGCATTAGCACTCCAAAAGCCCTCCTGCGCCACCATGTCTTCTTCCTCCTCTGCTTCATCGGGTCTTTCCATCGAGTCCTCCTCCTCCCGCGAGCCGACGCCGGAGTGGAAGCTGTAGGAGGCCCATGCGGCCAACACCCGCCGTGCCATCGAGGCCGGAGACGAGTCGAGCCACGACTTCTCCGTTTGGTCCGAGGACGATAAGTCCTTGACCGACGGGGAGAGTGACCTCCGCTTCCTCGCCAACGGGGAATCGGAGGAGGAGAGCGATGACGATCGCCTCCCCTGGGAAGGCTCCACCTCCTCCGAGGAGGAGGAGAAGGAGGAGGAGGAGGAGGAGGAGGATGACAGCTCCTCCGACGAGCCGCCGGCCAAGCGCCACTGCCCCTAGCCCGGTAACCTCAGCGACTTCGACACCGACGATGACGACGCTGACGAGGAGGACGAGGACAATGAGGGTCCTGCCAGCGGCCGCTACAGCAGCGATGACGAGCCGGCCGGGAGCAGCGCCGACAACGGCGATGACGACGACGACGACGATGAAGGCAGCAACGGCCCCTAGATAGGACCTTAGCATAGGGCCAGTAATAGTAGACGGGGCAATGTACCCCCTAGTACTTCCTTTTGAGAGCAATCAGCTCCTTATGTAAGAAATCTCGTTTATCAATGAAGAATTTCCCCAATTTGATTTTGCCGATTTCCTTTATGCTAATTTAGCCGATTGTCACTTAGCCGATGCTCAATGAGCCGATGGTAACGCATCGGTCCCTCATAATCCACCCTTCATCTTTTCGACTAAGGAGTGACCGTAAACGTGGTCAATGTCCAATAAGCCGATGTCAACGCGTCAGTCCTTCATTTTTTTCGACCGATGACTCTGAGTTCTGGTGGACAATGTGGAAGACCAAGGCTTTCAAGGGAGCCCCAGAACCGCTGCTGAAACGACTCGACGCTGAAGCCGATACTTCTGGAGAACCGACATTACTTGCTCACAAATCTCCTCAGTGACACTTTATAGCCCTGCTCTGTTCCTTTGAAGAAGATTATGATGGAAGGCCAGCCGATGACATCTCAATCGGCTTCTTAAGAACAGAGTATCTACCAAATCCGTTGCCCCCCGAGCCTCAGTCAAGGCGAGAACAGCGGCGAGCCAGCCAAATGGGCCACCATAGGTCTCCAAATTGTAATGCAGAGCCAGCCGATTCGAACAAAATCGGCTTCCCAGAGCAAAAAAGCCTTCAGGGTGAGCTGTCCCCCTGAGCCATCATCTTGGCAGACTGATGCAACTTACCCTTGACCTGATCTGCATGTTCATGCTGTTCTTATTGTTGGTCAGGGTTGTGATCCTTCAAACTTGCCAAAAGAAGTTGGAGGTCCTTGAAGAGAGGATCTGAGTCACCAAACAATTCCATGTAACTCGATAACTGCTCCATTGGGCTTCTGCTTATCACAGTTTGTACCTCTTGAGTCGATGGCTGCGCATCGGCTTTCCATTCTAAGTCGATGTCTGTGCATCGGCTGTGCTTAAAAAATTTGTATTTTTTACGGCCGATTCATACATCGGCCCCCATACTTCAATACCCATCATCATCAAAGAATATATCTTGGGCTGCTGGGCATTTGAAAGCCACTTCAAACTTCATATCCTCGTGTTTTATCCACCTAAGTGCCCCCCGAGCCGATTCTTTCAAGTAATTGAGGGTATCGGCTCTTCAGGCATTCCTTGTAAGATCAATGCTGAACCTAGGCAAAACGTATGTCGAGGATAATTTTGGCCGATTGCTGGAATCGGCCTCCTTCTTCATTGCAATGCTTCGTGAAGTTTTACCACGTCTTGATTTCTTACTGTAGGTACGTGACATGCTTGAGATGAGATCTTTACTTTCCATTTTTTGGGGCCGATCGCAGGGATCGGCCTCGCCACGTACGTCCATTGTCTTGGACCTTGCTACTCTGTCAGGCCGGTAGATAAGACCAGCCTCACCCCATTTCTAGAAGCTTCGATGCGCTCACAGCCTTCCAAACTGATTCCAGAAAGCGGCTCTTGGTCATCCGCCTCCCAAATATTCATGGCGGCTAGTGATATCTCGATCGAGTCATCTGCCTGAACGACCTCCACTTCATCCCCATCCCACTGTATGATGCATTGGTGCATTGTGGATGGGATGCAACAGTTAGCGTGAATCCAATCCCTTCCTAGCAGGACAGCGTAATTGCTTTTGCTGTCGACGATGAAGAACGCAGTAGGTATGGTTTTCCGGCCTACAGTAAGGTCTACATTCAGAACACCTTTTGCTTCTGATGCTTGGCCATTGAAATCGCTTAATGTGACGTTGGTTTTGATCAGATCATCATTGGAATGTCCCAAACGCCGTAGCATGGAATACGACATTATGTTGACTGCCGCTCCGGTGTCAACCAACATCTTGCTGACAGGCTGCCCATTGATATAACCTCTCAGGTATAGGGCCTTCAGATGCCTGTAACTTCTATCTCGTGGCTTCTCAAAGATAATTGGCCGTGGACCACAGTCGAATTGAGCCACCGATACTTCCTCGCCGTTTGAAGCACGAAACTCTGACGGGAGTACGAACACCATGTTTGTATCAGCCGATGCCTCTGCATCGGCTTTTGTCTGTTTAGGGCGCCACACTTTCTTCGGTGGGCGCGCCTCCGTCTTCAATGTTTGCCAAATTTTCACGGCCAAATCGGGCCGCGCTTTCCTCAACGTGTACAGGTACTGTGCCTCGGCTTCCTCCAGGTTTCGTAGCCGCTGCACCCTACGCTTCTGAGAATGGCTGAGTCCATCAGGGCACCACCTTGGCCGGTGATACCTATCTTCTTCACCTTCTGACTCCTCAAAGTCTTCTTCTTGAGACGACTCAGCTCGTTTGTTCTGAGGTGGGGGAGGCCCTAGACGCTCGAACACTGAAACCTTGTTTGTCCTCTTCTTTTGCTGTCTGCATTCTGGGCAGTTCTCGATTGTTGGCAATCGGCTCATTCCGGAGTCCCAGCAGTGTTTAAAGAAAGGACAGTCCCAATGCCTATCCATGTCATCTTGCTCCCTTGACCTCCCTCTAGCGTGACGCTCGTACCCGTCATTGTTTCTATCATGCCAACGATACCTCCTGTCCTCTGCATCAGACCGACGATGTCTTTCATCATCTACGTCGTAGCGCCGATGTCGGTCATACTGCTGTCCATATTTGTTAAGGAGGTGCGCGGAGAGTGGACATTGGTACCGCACGCTTCTCACTTCCTCCTCGGTTAGGTACCGTCTATCATCATCATGGGGCCGGTCGCGTGGATCGGCCTCCTCTTTGTCCTTGCCACGGGAGTGGCTGCTCTCTGCTTTCTCTTTGCCATGGCGATTCACAAGCCCTGCCATGTTGACATCAAAAGAAAACTCTGGCTCGCGCCCTATGGAATGGCTAAGATCCACCATGTTGACGCCAGGAAACGGACGTGTGTCCACCTTCATGGCAAATTGTCCGAAAGTTAATCGGCCCGACTCTATCGCCATTTGAATCTCGTGCGCGCAATACTTTGCGGTCGTTGGTGGCGTGAGTGAACGTGTGATGCCATTTGCGGTATGGTCTACCGTTCATCTCTTGTGACGTAGGGATCTTGTGGCCTTCGGGTAACTTCAACTGTTTCTCCTTCAGCAGCAAATCAAAAATCTGCTCAGCTTTGCTCACGTCAAAGTCAAACCCTCTTGGCGGCCCTGGTTGATTCACCCATTTGCAGGACACAGGTACTGCCGTCCGAGCCCATTCAGCCACCGCGACTTCCTGATCTTCCGAAGAATCTTCATCCTCATTAGCATCGATCAGGCCTATCGTGCGCTTGTACTTGTCTTGGTACGAGTTACGGGTGGCGCTGTTCATACAGCGTTAGTTTCTGGACCATATGCGCCAACGAATTGTACTCCACTTGGAACGTCAGATCCTTGAGTGGCGCTGCGAGGCCTGCCACGGCCAGCTCGACTGCTTCTTTCTCAGACAAATGAACCGAATAACATCGGTTCTTGACAGTTCTGAAACGCCGAATGTATTCGATATCGTCTCCCCGCGCCTTTGCCGAACCTGGGTCAGATCGGCAATGCCAGCTTCAGTGGCTTCTGAATGATATTGCGTGTGAAACTGCTCTTCCAGCTGCTTCCATGATCGCACTGAATTTGGCTGCAGCGAAGTGTACCACCCAAAAGCTGGACCGGTGAGAGATTGCGCAAAGAACCTCACCCGTAGCTGATCCGATGCTGAAACCATGCCTAGCTGGGCCAAGTATCGGCTCACATGCTCGATGGAGCTAGATCCTTCTGATCCACTGAATTTTGTGAAGTCAGGGAGCCGATACTTAGGTGGCAGCGGGATCAAGTCAAACTCGTTGGGGTACGGCTTGGAATAGCCGATTACTTTCTTCTTCGGCAGGATACCGAACTGGTCTCTCAAGACTGCACTGATTTGATCCACGGTGGAAGCTGTAGCAGTTGAGCTTTCATGATTTGGTGCAGTGGCGTATTTAGCTAGCCACGCCTGTTTTTCAGCGTCTGCTCCCAAACTCCCTGCTGTTCCAGCCATCCCTCCTGCCGTAACAATTGCTCCTGCTCCGGCAAACCCTCCTGTTGGAGTCTGGATCGCTTGCGTCCAGTTGTTGCAGTCCGGCACGTAGGTGCACACGTATCCATGTGGTATCTCCTTGGGCGGCTCATATAAGAATTGGTAGTCGCCAGGATCACCTCCAACCTTGTAGACGACGTATGCTGGTGAACCTTGTTGCTGTGGAGCTGCCATCGCGTACGGCATTGGTGACCTGGTGTGGAGTTGCATCTCTCCCTGGTGAGTCCCTAGCACAGGTCCTGAGGGGGAGTACTGATGCTTCATGACTTCTTGGACCACATGAAGCGCAACGTGCTCCAAAGTATTCACCAGGCTCTCGGAATGCCGATGCAGCGAATGAGCCACAACGTAGTTGATTTCCTGACGCAGGGCTCTGGTATGTTCCTCCGAAGGGAGAGACAGATCCAAACCATCAAGTACGCCTTGGGGAGTGAATCCTTTAAACCTGATGCCGTGCGACCGGGTCTTCTCAAAGGAGCCGATGAGTTCGGCTTCACAGATGGCCTTCAGCTCATCGTATTTCTTCTTGTGCTCCGCAGGGAGATCCTCGTACTTGATCAGTTCATCCGCCATCGCGGATGCAGGTGTTGACGTGGATGTTGTCGAAGATTGTCCCACCGGGCGTGCCAGAATGTGTTGCCTGCCAAAACCCACCGGCGAGCAGTGGTTAAGCAACACGAAGAGCCGGGAGGCTCCCAAGGCCGCTTAGTGGACCCTGGCACCTCGCGTCGTCCCGCAAGTTCTCTGCACACGTCCTAGCGGTTGCAAGGGCGTGTCACCTGACCTAGACCCGATCAGGAAGGTGTTAGATTGCTTCGATTGTTCATGCATGGTAGACACGTAAACATTAAATACGAGCCCTATCGGCTCTCGGGTTGTCCTATGGATCGGCTCAAAGAGCCGATCGCCCCTTGGTTCACGTTGGATTTGCAATGACATGGGGATCCTGCTTGATCAAAACAAAGCTAAACCAATCTACGACAGGTTTAGGGTTTTCACCGCATAACCGGAACGTCCTACGCGTAGTTGGGCCTAGCAGATACGAAAGATGATGAAAACTATCCCTAGAAGAGGCCTAAAAACCAACATTACGTCAATTCCCGGAACATCCCTTATAGGAACGGTAAACAGCACCTATCGCACTACCGGATCGTCCGACCCCAGCGTAAGGCCTAATCATGCGGATATTAAACTAATCCTTGAAGAACAAGGAGCAACTATAACAGATCGGATCTACTAAGTAACGAACAAGCAAGATGCTGCCCTTACACCCCAGATAGGTGTAAGGGCAGCTAGGTGTCGAGGGACGGCATTGCCAAGCAGATATGCATAAGAAAAGCATCAATGCAAGCCCCAAAACACCTAAGATAGGTAGTGCTACTCGCCATCAACAACGCTTCAGCACGAGTAGCACAAGGTAGACGAATAAACGTGTACTGCCTAGATCGCAAGATGCGATCTAGGCAGCATGATGCTTACCCGGAAGGAAACCCTCGAAGGAAGGGGTGGCGATGCGCCTGGTTTGTGTTTGTTGTGAACGTGATTGTTGTTTATTTCATAAACCCTAGATACATATTTATAGTCCGGGGACTTTCTAATTCAGAGCGTGCACATAACCGTGCACGGGCCAAACTCTCTTAGTTCTAAACACGATCTAATAAAATACAGATACACGGGCAATCTAGCCCAAACTCTTCGTGCAAGGCCGCTTCAAAGATGCTTCACGTGTAATCTTCTAAGCCCATCTCACTTACGGCCTGTCTCCTGATTTGCCAAAATTTGGTGATAACACCTCCTCTGAATAATTTGTTTGAATTAACTTGGCACATGCTCACGCATGCATATGACTGAACAAAAGTCAATTAAGCCTCGATGATTTACATTGCTTCAGAGTTTTTGTATCACTTTTATGCCTCAGTTAATTTATTTTGCCGCAAGCATGATTATGACAGTTGTTGCTCTCTTGATTTGTCGCTCCCTAGTCTTTTGCTAGCCTTCACTTGTACTGAGCGGGAACACTGCTCGTGCTTCCAAACCCCTGAAAACCAAGTTGTTCCAAAGTGTCCACCATAAATACCTATGCATGGCATTTCAAACCATTCCAAGTAAATTCTCATGCGCTACCTTTAAACCTTCAAAATGCTTCTCAATTTGTGTTAATGTTTCATAGCTCATGAGGAAGTATGTGGTGTTTATCTTTCAACCTTGTCATTTACTCTTGACGGACTTTCATATGGACTAGTGGCTACATCCGCTTATCCAATAATTTTGCAAAAAGAGCTGGCAATGGGGTTCCCAGCCCCGATTAATCAAGCTTTACTAATAATTCTCTTCACATGTTTTGCTCTGATTCATCAGTAAGCAACTTAATTTTGCAAATAGACACTCCTCCATGGTATGTGATTGATGGAAGGCACCCGAGGATTCGGTTAGCCATGGCTTGTGTAAGCAAAGGTTGGGGGAGTGTCACCCATAATAAAACTAAAATACGTGTGTAAACAAAAGAGAAGAGGGATGATCTACCTTGCTGGTAGAGATAACGTCCTTCATGGGAGCCGCTCTTGAAAGTCCGGTTGACGAGGTAGTTAGAGTACCCATTACCATTCGTTGACAACAACAAACACCTCTCAAAATAATTTTACTCCTGTTTTACAAATGAAAAGCTCTAGCGCATGTTAATCCCTGCTTCCCTCTGCGAAGGGTCAATCTTTTACTTTTATGTCGTGTCTCCATCCTTTCTTTGAGCACTACCTTGAGAGCACAACTGTCATTCTTAGTATAATATGCTTGTCCCAAAATGTGATTAATTGTGGTATAACTTTGATGCTTTTATCTTTGACAATCACTATTTCTAGTCTTTCTATGAACTTCAGAGGTGCCCGAGCATTTATGTTTCTGCTGATCAAATATGGGCAAGCGAGATACCACTCTATCATACTCTTTTATGAACATTGCAATCCTGCTTATATACATGATTCATGATGCTTATTATTAATTGTTGGTACCTTTCCATGATTGACATAGCTATTGGATGATCTTATTTGCATGTATCTTATTATGAACTGCCTAAGTGTTAGCCATAGCATGAGAATATTTACATCGTATGAACAAATGTGTTCGTGAAAGTTCTTTTATCGCTCAGTTGTTAACTCGAATTGCTTGAGGACAAGCAATAAGCTAAGCTTGAGGGGAGTTGATACGTCCAAAACGTATCTACTTTCCCGAACACTTTTGCTATTGTTTTGCCTCTAATTTGTGTATTTTGGATGCAACTAACACGGACTAACGCTGTTTTCGCAGAAGCTGTTACGGTGTCTCGTTTTTGTGCAGAAATCCAACTTTCAGGAAAATCCTCGGAATTTATGCGAAAGGTCCTATTTTCCCGGAATGCGACGGAGCCAGAAGGGCAAGCCAGGTGGGGGCCCGAGGGCGCCACACACTAGGCCGGCGCGGCCCAGGAGGGGCCCGCGCGGCCCTAGTGTGTGGCGGCCTCGGCTGGCCCCCGACGCCCTCTTTCGGACTACTTATTGCCTTCGACCTAAAAACGCACGGGGAGAAGTCGAAGTCGCCAGAAACCCTCCAGAACGCCGCCACATCGCGAAACTCCGTCTCGGGAGCCAGAAGTCTCCGTTATGGCACTCCGTCGGGACGGGGAATTGGAGGAGATCATCGCCACCATCACCACCGACGCCTCTCCATCGACCAGCCATGTTTCCCCCATCCATGTGTGAGTAATTCCCCCGTCTGTAGGCTAAAGGGGATGGTAGGGATTGGATGAGATTGGTCATGTAATAGTATAAGATTGTTAGGGCATAGTGCCTAGTGTCCGTAATTGGTACTTTGATGATATTGTTGCAACTTGTTATGCTTAATGCTTGTCACTAGGGCCCGAGTGCCATGATCTCAGATCTGAACATGTTATTATTTCATCATGATATTCATTGTTTATGGTCTTACCTGCAAGTTGTATACACATGTCGTTGTCCGGAACCAATGGCCCCGAAGTGACGAAATCGGGACAACCGGAGGGGATGGTAGTGATGTGAGGATCACATGTGTTCACGGAGTGTTAATGCTTTGCTCCGGTACTCTATTAAAAGGAGTACCTTAATATCCAGATAGATTCCCTTGAGGCCCGGCTGCCACCGGCTGGTAGGACAAAAGATGCTTGTGCAAGTTTCTCATTGCGAGCACGTACGACTATAATTGGAACACATGCCTATTGATTGCTTTGTACTTAGACACCGTTTTATTATTATCTCGCAAATGCCTCGCTTGATTGTTACATGAGTTTCTCTCATCCATGCAACGCCCGTTATCCGTCCCCGTGCCTACAGTATTTTAATCCTGCTGTTTACTATAATCACTACTCGCTGTCTCTGTTACTCGCTATCTGTTATTTCACTACTGCTACTGCTATAAAACTGTTACTACTGATAAACTCTTGCGAGCAAGTCTGTTTCCAGGTGCAGCTGAATTGACAACTCCGTTGTTAAGGCTTTCAAGTATTCTTTGTCCCCCCTTGTGTCGAATCAATAAATTGGGTTTTACTACCCACGAAGACTGCTGCGATCCCCTATACTTGTGGGTTATCACAACCACACTCCTCCAAACGTAGACGTACCTTCTTGCAAAGGAAGGGAACTACGGGAATCATCTCCGTGTCATCGCGTGCTCCACTCTCGGTTACCTCTATCCTATTCTATCTCCTATATATTGCGTAGCTATATCTTGCTTAGTTGGTAACCTTGTCATATAGGTAAATTCACTTAGTTGCATATCTAGAGAATTTACCTTTGTGTCAAGCCTAAATTGAAAAAGAACTAAAAATTGGTTAGCACCTATTCACCCCCCCCCCTCTAGGTGCAGCATACGATCCTTTCAACGATGGCTATCACAAAGTAAAGTGCATAAGTAAAGAGCTCGGTTATAGAGATAACCGAGGCACGCGGGAGACGATGATTTATCCCGAAGTTCACACACTTGCGAGTGCTAATCTCCGTTGGAGAGGTGCGATGGCTTAGTGCTCCCGAACGCCACAAATGGCCTCACCTTGAGGTGTGGTTGCTCGATGCACACCAACGCCACAAAGGCCTCACCCCAAGATACGGTAGTCACACCACACACCGAGCGCCTCACCTTATTTTCTGGTGACCCTCTCCACAAAGGCCTAGGTCACGGTTCCACTAAGGGATTTCCTTCGAGGCGGAAACCGGGCCTCACAAAAAGGTTGTGGCACACATCCACAACTTAATTGGAGGCTCCCAACAAATCACCGCAAAGGCCTAGAATCCGTCTAGGGTTCCAAGAACCCAAGAGTAAAAGCTTCTCACTTTCACTTTCACGAATCTTCGTGGAAACCTCAAACCGATGCACCAAATGCAATGGCAAGTCCCTCACTCTGAAATTTCACCAAAGCTACAAAAGCTATTGGGGGAATAAAGGAGGAAGAACAAAGGAAATCCACAAAGAACTCCAAGATCAAGATCTAGAGGATTCCACTCACAAAGAGAGGGATTTGATTGGTAGAAATGTAGATCAAGATCTCCTCTCTCGTTTCCCTCAAATGGGGACAAGAATCATGGAGGAATTGAGAGATATAGCAAGCTTATAAAATTCAATAATGGAGGAGAGAGAGTGTGAGAGAAGCACCAGCCCAAGGACGAAGAAGGAGGTATTTATACCCCCCAGAAAATCGAGCCGTTGGGGAATACCAGGGCCCGGATAATACGGCCTAAGTAAGGACCGGATTCCCCCCCCACCCCCAGATTATCCGGTGTGAAGCAAAATATCCGACCGACATCCAGTGGCTTCGGAACTTAAGTCCTTGGCCGATTTTCAGGGGCCGGATATTGTGCAAATATCTAGCCCCGGATTATCCGTCCTGGCAATCTTGTAAAATCAATATCTTAAGATTGGTAGCTCCGAATTGAGTGAAACCAATTTTGTTCGAAAGAGGACCAAAATATGGGAACTAGTGGGGGAAGATTTTCTATTAATTTTAGAGGTGCAACACCACAACATGAGAAACCGAGAAAATCACCAAACTCAAAAACGCAACAAGTGGTCTATGCGAAATCCGTTTTCGATGAACTAGAGCATGTCATGGAAATAACCACAAACTCTAAAACACCACATATATAAGATCCAAATAACAACCAAGAAAGATGATGCAAGGATGCCGTACTATCAAGAGGGCTTTCGAGTGAGTAACTCGATCGTATCGTTCGGAGAGAGCTCAAACCTTAATCTTGCGCATTCCACTTGAGCTCGATGATGACAACCTTGACCGCAACAAGATGGAATGCCTTTCTCTATTGTGCTTGCTTGACGAAGTCTTGTGGATTGTTCCCCATAATCCATCATGGGAGAGCTTCTTCTTCGGCGCATCTTCACATATCCATGATCACCATATGGATGGCAAGATTCAAGCAAATGATCTCTTCGAGATGGCTCATCTTGAACTTGCACTTCATTTCTTCATTCTTCATTGTTGATCTCTTGAAGTTAAACTTGAGGGCTCACTTCATCTTCATCTTCAAGACATACTCGACACTTGATCTTCTTCATTTGCTTCTTATTGCAATCTTGAAGCCAACATATGGTTCAAGTATTGCCTATGGACAACTCCTACAAATATAACTTAATGCAAAGATTAGTTCATAGGGATTGTCATTAATTACCAAAATCACGCATGGGGGCTCCATGCACTTTCGCCAATTGACGCAAGGGGCGGAAGAGATCCATTGGAACCTAAATGAGAATGAAAAATCTCAGTGGATTCCATGTACAGACCGTTGATCCAACCTATTGAGCAGGTAGTTAGCAATAAAAAGATTTGGAAGATGAAGATACCACTGAAGATGAAGTTTTTCACGTGGTATCTTCGTCGAGGGGTTATTCTCACTAAGAGCAACCTTGCAAAACGTAGCTGGTAGGGAAGTAAAAAACGCATATTGTGTCACCGGGATGAGATAATAAAACAATCATTCTTCCAATACCAGTTTGTATTATCTATATGGTCAATCATTCAAATAGGTTCTATCTTATATCCGCAACGTAGTGTTGCCAATATTTTCGAAAATTGGCTTAAGGGGGTGGATCATAGGTTTAAAATACTTAGTAGGGTGGGAGCACTTTCCATTATGTCGTCGCTTGGCTATGTAGAAATGACAAAGTGTTTAGCGATAAAAGTTTCTCTCTTATGCAGGTTATCTACTAGTGCACCACTTTGCTCCGTTTATGGTCGTCTCTTCCGCACATGGAGAACCACGATCTCTTTACGGAGGTGTCTACATGGTTGGAGGATACGGCGAGAGACTTTATTATTCAAAATGGGCCGCATAATCTCAGGATTGGACCGCCACCGCCTTAGGAGTCGATCGAGTTTCATATTGATTTGGTGTATCAGGCCTTTTTTATTTTATGTATTCACACTATGGATGTTGAGCGGTTGTGTGCATCTTAGTTGTGTAGAGACCGGGTGTATTGGTTAATCCTTTCAAGTAATAAAGCATCCTTTAGTGCAAAAATGTCCCAAAGTAAAGCACAAACACCAACTCGTGTTTGTGCTCTCTCTTTTTTGAGAGCCCTGCTAGCCAATTACAGAATAGGTGTGTAATGTTTTTTGGGGGTATAATATTGAAAGCCATGTATACAATACGCCATACTATTTTTGATAGCGGGCAGTCAATAAATAAATGTTGAATTGATTCATCTTGATTATAAAAACAACATTTCTTTTAGCGTCGTGCCAATTCCACTTGGCCAAATTATCTTTTGTACGAAGGACACGAGATGCAAGAACCACATGAAAATCTTTATTTTTAGTGGAACCTTCATTTTCCATAAATATTTTGGAATGAATTTTGTATCGTCATTCATATAATCAAGATTCAGAGAGATTTGATCGTGAAGGAGCCTGATTTTGTTAGCTCTCAAACAAAGACATCGGGTTGTGAGAATAATTGCACTCCCATAAGGCTTTGGACGAAATGAACCCAAAAATCTGCTCTATTACCCACTAGTGCATGTATAAAACCTATATTTAGCGGCACATGTTTCATAACGTTTGGAACTGAAAGTTGTTTCCGTTGGATGATATTGTAAAGAAACGGGTATTGATGTGCGAGAGGAGTATCGTTTAACCACGCATCATCTCAGAATCGTATATATTCACCATTCTTGATGGTAAAAGAACCACGCTCAAAGAACTCCTGCTTCACTTTCATAATTCCTTTCCAAAAAGGGGACTCCGGGGTTTTGCCTTCACTTGCGACAATGACTTAAGAGTGGAGATATTTACTATTTATAAGCTTTCGCCAAACACCTTCCTCAATTATAAGCTTAAACAACCATTTGCTTTAAAAACATTTGTTTATTATTTCTAAAACCTCCATCCCCAAACCCCCTTTGATTTTTTTTGTCGACAAATGATGTTCCAACGATAAAGTCTATACTTTTTCTTGTGGCCATCACTCTGCCAAAAAAACCTAGATCTAAAAAAAATCGAGTCATTTCCTTACCCCTATTGGTATTTCAAAGAGTGATAAGATGAACATCGGGAGACTAGTAAAGATCGAAATTACGGGCACTAAACGATCCCCATACGAGAGAAGTTTGCCCATCCAACTTGCTAGCTTATGCTCAAAACAATCTTCTACGGGCTTCCACTCCCCATTTTTTTTAACTTTTTAAAATGAATAGGGATACCCATATCTCAACAAAAATGAACCAACAACACACTATAATCCTGTTGTGCTTCTTTGGCTTTTGCAAAAACTTCACTCATGTGAAAATTAATTTTATGTCCTGGTAATGTTCAAAAATACAAAGTATGAGTTTCATGTTGAGAGCTTTTTCAATATCATGCTCCTCGAAAATGATTGTATCGTCGATATATTCCAAGCTCGGTGGGCTATTGTTCATCACCCAGCTACAACATGATCTTTGAAGACCATGCATGAGGTGATAACATGTTGTGTGATCGTGCACAACATGATC
The DNA here is from genome assembly GCF_022539505.1 of Lolium rigidum. Taxonomy (NCBI): domain Eukaryota; kingdom Viridiplantae; phylum Streptophyta; class Magnoliopsida; order Poales; family Poaceae; genus Lolium; species Lolium rigidum. Next base: position 55,765,861 of record NC_061511.1, on the reverse strand, counting down.
GAGGTTGAGACAGAGCATCCTGATGGCCTCAATGTCCGCAGATGGGAATTTCAGGGCGACTTGGTTCAACCATAGGCTGGAGCAAGAACATGGGCGAAGTTTCTGCATACGAACGTTGAGTTCTCTGATAGCCACATTTCTAAACGTTTGCAGTCGGATTTGATTGATCATATATGGGCATTGGCGGACCATGAAGAGAATGAAGAGTAGACACTCTCATTTCATTTTATTTGTTAATTACGAAGCACTCTTTTATTTTACATGCATGGAATTGCATGTAAAATTTGTTATTACCTGGACATAAGTTTGTAAAGCATCATATTAGAATAAGATGAGAAAATACCCAGGCCGGCCAAAAATACATCGGGCCAGTAGAGCTATAGAACGCAAACGGTCAATTGGTAACTGAGCAGCCATTTTTTTGCTAGTGGCTTGACCCAAACGTATGCCGACTGTCCCTTCCGATATTTGCAGTACCATTTTGAACATGGTGGCAGCAACTCACAAACTGACAAGCTAAAAAACCTCTGCGAAGATACGGAGGCAGCTATGCGCTTGGTTGGAACTTGGGTGGGTTGGATAAAACAGATGCTTCTGCGGTACATCTGAGCTTGTGCAGGGATCAAAAGTTGCTCAGCTTTTACTCCCTAAAGAAAAAGAAAAAAAAAACTTCTCAGCTTTGGCTACAGGAACAAGAAAGAAGAAAAGCACATACCATGGAGCAGAGACTTGAGACAGCGGCAACACAGCTCCAACTGCAACTAATTCCAAGTGGGTAAAAACTGGAGGCAGAGTAAAGTTCATCCAATCAAACCATCGGTTTTCTGAAGACAATCATTAAATTACCACGTTTTACTTTTATTACGTGTTGAGGTTGATCCAGTAATTTTTTTAAAATCCTACAAAGTATCACCATTCATTGCTAATTTTGCTGTCATGAGCCATGACATCTGTTTTCATTCGAGAATTGAGATGAAGCCATGGCACTTTTACCAACTAACCAGCAGACTAGCCACGGCTGCAGACAGGAGTTGTCGAGTTGAGAGGCTTTTGCCATATGCTTTTGCTTTCGATAGTACTGTACTATTCTTTTGAAACTATGTGATTTGAAGTTTGTTAGAAAGGATATGTGCGACAAATAATTAATCCCTTTGTTCTTCTTTCATTTGTTCTCTGAATCCGGCTCAGGACAACACACACTCGAGCATAAAACTTCTCCTAGATACCCTTAAAATAATCTTTTCCTGGCTACATGTTAACTGTTAAATAGCAAGATGTTCATGGTATGGAAATGCTTCTGTATCATGGGTTGAGACAGCTCCAAGTGCAAGTAATTCCAAATTGGTAAGAGGGCAGGATGCAGTAAAGTTCATTGAATCAAAGGGTTGGCTCTTTGAAGATCATAGAACTTTCGTGGGCTGCTTTTTCTATATGTTGGACCATTAGGTGGTAAGAGATTAAAAGATATTGGTACCCACTTCCCCCGCGTCGCTCCCAAGAGGGGCGGCTCGGGCGGAACCCTAGCCACTACCTCCCCTTCCTCTTCACCCCCGGTGCCTCGCTACCGCCGAATGATGCAGCCAGTCAAAGGTTGCGCGGCAGACGGCGGTAGCGGGCTCTCATCGCCGAGCACGACTAGCAACGGCGGGGGCCTCTTCCTCCTTGCGTGGTGGGATCTCCGGTGACTCATTCGATGAAGATGGACTCCGGGACGACAGCTCCATACTTCTTCGACGACCTTGGCGACCATTGTGGTTGCAAGGCCAGGACAACGTCTGGTTCAAGGGAATTGGCGCGGTTCAGCCTCCCATCTTCGCGTGTTGCAAGTGGTGGCGGCGATGCCCGCAAAGATCTGCAATCAAATATTGGGAGCTGGCTGGCGGTGGCGTGGGGCCTGCCGATCTTCCTAATAAAGGAGGCGGTCGTTTGATTCTTCTCGCGCCAAGACAATGTTCGGCATGTTGGCCCTCATTGATCTGTCCGCAAAATAGTTTTAGAAGGCTCCGTCGGCGATCTAGTGCGCCTGATGCGAGTAGCTAGATTGCTGGATCAGATGAGATTCGGTCATGTGTACACACATTTTTGGCTGTGTGACTTCTGGAGAGAGTGGCGCGAAGCTTTGATGTTTGTATTTATCGTGGGACATGTTGGTGTTTCGGTTTTCAGGGAGAAGACAGTGGTGGAGAATGTCATTGCAGCTGAGGTCTGAGGTTTAGTTATGTCAGACTCACTATTTATGTCGATGAGGACTTTTCTTGGTGTTTCTTAACTTGTAGCGGCGGCATTGGCAAGCGGCAGCACATGAGTACATAGTCATATCTTTCACGGTGAAAATCTAATGTCCGACTTTAATTGGTTGTGCTTGACAATGTCTTAGTTGAAGGCATTGGTTTGAAAGCACGGATTTTCTCTAGGGTGAAAACCTAAGAACTACGATCGGGCAGCGATGACGCTTGTGCACTGTTTTCTTCTTTGAGCCTGCGTTTTTGGAGATTTTAGACTCCGCGTGTTGTCTTGGTAGTGGTTTGTGTTGCTGCTACAAGGTTTTGATCACTATAGTATAGGATCTTTTGTTTTTTATCTTCTTGTTCCTTTTGTAGTACGGTTGTGTGCATCTGCAATGTATTTAAGGCATTTCGTTGTTCTAGAGATTAGATGTAAATGATATCATTTTAATATATTTCATGTATCGAAGATAAGAGAATAGAAGAAAAAATGTCTCTAAGCATTTCATCATTGATTACTAATTGGGTGTCATCACACTTGTTGTTTGAGACGAAGGAAGCATGTGCGAGTGGTCACTTTCCCCCTCCACCCCTCTCTCTCCGCTCCCCCTCCTTTGCTCGCGAACCTCCGCAGACCGGGCCGAACCCAACCCTTCTCCGGCGGCTCAGCCGGCCGGAGATGGGGAGGGGCACGCGCCAGAGTAGCTAGTAGGTGTAGATGTAGGATTTTCGGCGAGATGCCGTGGTTTTGGAGTAGAGCACCATCTTCTCTCGGCAAGATCTGGTGCGCTTGGTGGTGGTGGCGGCGCGTCGAGGTGCTCCGGCGGTCGGAGACAGCGACGCTGGCTTCTTCCCCACGGATCTCCATCAATAAGCCCAAGGTCTGCTTCTTTCCTCTGGTTTTTGCCTTTGCCCTTTCCGTCCTTCTCTCGCCGGCCGACCGTGGTGGTGAGGAGTGGAGAAGGAGGATTTCGGGCAGGTGGAAACCAGAGAGAAGCAGGGGCCTCCTCCTCCCGGTGTTTTCGTGCGACACCGGCGAGCGGCCGAGGAGCGGCGAGGTCAAGCCCCTCGGGTGGGGGTCGATTTTGTTTGCTCCTCTTGCCGAGGCCCTCCGCAATAAGCACTTTTGGCCGCAAAGCAGCGTCCTCGACATCATCAACATCGACCTGGCCGGCCGTGGCGGCGAGGAGGAAGATGAAGACGGTGTTGTCTTCTGCGACCAATTTATGCCGAATCCTCGCAGCTCTAACCATGTTTGCATGCCTTCTCCCACCCGTGGCAGGAGTGATGTGATGGAGGGCGGGTCACTAGATATTGAAGGAGCTTGTGAGAATTCCTGTATCTCGGCTTTCCGAAGCTTGGAAGCATTTTCGGCGAGCATCATCTTTACAGATGCATGCCGTTTGGTAACTCCGGTGAGCTCCGGCATCCTTTCAACCTCCATCGGAGGCCTTCTTTTAGGTCAGCGGCCGCGCCCAACGTCGACATGGCAGCAAGTGGTTTCGTCCCCGCGGTGGTGCTCAGCGGCGGTGCAGATGACCTCTGCCTTAGCAGAGGAGATAGAGAGGGACCTGATTGCTTTCTACATCTTTCAGCGAGGTCTCCTCCACATGTACCGGAGACTCATGTGTTATTTTCTCTTTCTTTTGGGGTCCTCTGTTATAATGTACACCTCCACTGTTTGGATATTAGAGCATCTCCATCCGCGTCCCCCAAACGCATCCGGATCGAGCATTTGGGGGACGTGTTTCATTCGTGCCGCGTTTGGGGGACGTCGCTCCCCAGCCGCGTCCCCCAAACGCTGCCCCCAAACTTTAAAATACTTTTTTTATTTAGTATATAGAAGAAATGTGTAGGTTAAATAATGCTGCTAATATTCAAAGCGGTGCAACATACACAAATTACATATAAAAACTTCGAAAAATATAAACAAATTTACATATAAAAATCTAAACTACTTCTTCTTTGATGGCCCCGCCTCGTCGTCCTCAGTCCTCACGGTGGCGCTTCCTCCTCGTCACCTCTTCCGAAGAGGCGGTGTCTTCCGACGCATCGGAGGAACTTGTGTCCTCCTCGTCGTCGACGGAGCTCACCGGCGCCTTCCGCTTCGCTTTCGCCTGGGCCGCCGCCGCCTCCTCAGCCTCTTCCTCCTCCTCGGCCTCCTCCTCCTCCTCCTCCTCCTCCTCGGCCTCCTCGGCCTCCTCCTCCTCCTCCTCCTCGGCCTCCCATTCCTCGCCGCTGTCCGGCGGCGGGGAATCATCGCCGCTGCTGGGCGTCCGGACTCTGTCCCACCAATGGCGCCATCCTGCAGGCTTGCCCTCGCTGGAGGTGTCTGATGGAAGCCCGGAGAGGTCGCTCATCGCGAAGCTTGGATGAATGGCGGCCAGTTGAAGATCCGGAAGCGTCTACGTACAGGTCTTATTGAGCGCGGATGAACGGCGGCACAGATATCGAAGAGACCGGCGGTTGCTCTTCCGTAGAGTTCGCGCTCCATTCCGCATGTTCGCGCGTCGATCAACGCGGTTGCCAATGCGACGGTTCCACTTCCCGGCAACTGCATCGTCCCTAGGTAGGCGGCGGTTGAGGGTCCGTCCGTGAGTCACTGACGCGTCGGTCCCGTCACGCCTCGCCTCACATTTCGTTGTGTTTGGCGTGCCCGGAGCGTCCCCTGTGTAGCGGGGACGGGCTCGGGGCGCCGGACACCGTATCAGAGCGCGCCAGACAAAAAGCGGCTTTAGGGAACGCGGCTGAGAACGTTTTTTTATCCGGCGCATCCTAAATTCCTTTGGGGAGGGTTTGAGGGACGCGACTGAAGATGCTCTTAATATAACCTTCCAGACCCTTCGGGGCTCTTCTTGTAAAAAAAAAAAAAGAACCCAGCAGACCAGCTTGCGGCAGGTGCAGACAAAAGGGTTCAGAGGCGGGAAGGCAGATTCTACCTAACTACCATGAGTTTTTTTTTTTCTTTTTTTGAAACGGTGAGTTTTGCTTTCGGGCCTCCTCTTCTTTTGTACGTGACAGATTTCATCTGTCATCTTTCCCATTGTTTGCTGGCTGCCTCTGTGTCTTATTGCCATTGTGGCATCTTTTAATGACGCAGATAAGTTAGAACTTCAAGCACTCACATCCACAAGTATTTGATCATATTTTACTCGCAAAATAAAGTATTTGATCATATTTCCCTTGTATATATTTATCAAGTCCAGTGGTTTTAAATTTTACGTGAGAAATTCATTTAATATTTTTGGGCAGAAATTTTCAACAACTAAATGCAAGTTGTAAACTAAAAGATCTGATGAGGTACTCTTTAATCATAACGAAGCAATTTTTTGTTTTCTAACTCAAACAAATGAATGCCATCTGCCAACTGAGGTCTAGGATGACAGTCTGTCGTTTGAAATTTCTCATTCATGTGTAAATGCTTCGGATGTCAAATGAGGTGTAAGATGACTGTTTTTTTATGATTCGAGCTGTCATATCTAGATGAATACAACTCTTTATGCAAGTAATGCCAAGTGGCTAAAGATGCATGCCATGGTAAGTTTCATTGAGACAAAGTATTGGCTTTCTGAACATGATATATTTCTAAAGTAGTTTTCTTAGATTTTTTTTCCCAAGTGTTGATAATTTGATGTAGTAAGTAAACAAAGGGGTTAGAGATTTGGAAAAAATGTCTAACAATCTTACTAAGAATCATCATTTATACATTTATACTTTTCAGATGAATATGATAGCTTCGTAGAAGTCAGCGTGAACACCTAGCTGGGCGAGGTCACGCTTCCTGGATGTCAACATTTTACGTGAGTGCACGAGCACTAGTAGAAAAACGGCCTTTGGTACCGGTTTTGGCAACCTGATGAGGACATCCCTACTACACCACTACCTCCGTCATTGATAAATGAAGATGAACCTGCTGTGAAGCTCAAGTCCAATGAAGTTCGGATTGGACCAATTACAAGGGCTCGTGCGAAGCTACTTAAACAACAGGTGAACTTGTTTCTAAACGGTACTTTGATTGATGAGAACTTTATACTGCCTAAGTCCTATTACTTATGTATCATCAGGTATCAAGAGGAGACGAGCGTCGCACGAGGAGTAGAGGAGCAGCTGGACATGAAGACGGACGTCAAGATGGACGTGAAGCTGGACATGGAGCTGGACATGAAGATATCTCATGGTCGCGCGAGGGAGGAGCGGGAGGCATGCGCGAGAGGAGAAGACGACGTCCAGGCCGGTCCAGCACCCGGTTAGACCGGCCTCCAGACCGGCCAGCCCGGTCCCTGGCCCGGTTGACCGGGCGCCAACCGGATGGGATGCATCGTACCGGGCAAAAACCGGAAAGTTGCGAAGTTTCCGGTTGCCGCCCGGTTGACCGGACGCCAGACCGGCCGAACCGGTCCCTGGCCCGGTTGACCGGATTCCAGACCGGATTCGTCCGAGTCTGTCTCGACCAGATCTATTCTGGGTCGGTTATTTTTGTATCTTTTCGATCAGAACTCGTCCCGGACGCCTATATAAGTGCCCAGGACGCCCCCCTAGCTGCTTTAGACCACGTTTAAGATAAACCCTAGTTCTTAGTTGTTTGCTCTAGCAAAACTATTGAATCCCTACACCATATTGCTTGATATTGTGTAGATCCTGAAAAAGTCTTGTGTGATCTGTTGTTCCATTGGGAATTAGACGATTGCAACTTACCGCTTCGTGGTCGGCGGCTACGTGCGCAAGTGTGTGGAGTTGCGAATATCTTGCAGGGTTGAGAGCTGTTGCTTTGGCGACAGGGACCAATCGAGAGATCTCGTTGCGTCATACAAGTTATCATCCACTTCATCATCGTGTTTCTCCGCTGCCATCACCCCGTGATCATCATCACCACTGTTGCTTACTGAGAAGATCGGGCCACCCCTTATCACAACCGGTACTAATGAATCGGGAGTAAACCCCCCCCCCCTTTGGTACCGGTTCCTTACGAACCGGTATTAAAGGTGCCTCCACGTGAGCACGGAGGAGCCCGCGGGGTTTTAGTCCTTTGGTACCAGTTTGTAACACGAACCGGCACTAAAGGCTATTTCATTAAAAAAATTATCGTTTTTTATGGGATTCGTAGCATAGAAAACAAAAAATTTCCTACCGCAAGAATGAAAACCAAGCCAAGATGCAATCTAGAAGATGGTAGCAACGAGGGGATCACGAGACTAACCCTTGAAGATTTCCAAAGCCTACGAGATTAGATCTAGTTGTTGCAGAAGATGATCACTTGCCGCTTTCAAAAGCGCGTAGAAGATCTTGACGGTGCCACAGTCGGGCAACACCTCCGTACTCGGTCACACGTTCGGTGTTGATGAAGACGTCCTTCTCCCCGTTCCAGCGGGCAGCGGAAGTAGTAGATCCTCCTCGGAATCCCGACAGCACGACGGCGTGGTGGCGGTGGTGGTGGAGATCTCCGGCAGGGCTTCGCCTATGCGCTGCGGGAGAGATATGTGGAGGAGGGGCGGCTAGGGTTTGGGGAGAGGGGTGCTTGGGCGCCGGCCTCAAGGGGTGCGGCCAAGGTGGTGGCTTGAGTGGCCGGCCCCCTCCCCTTGCCCCTCATTATATAGGTGGAACCCCCAAGAGTTTGACTCCAAGTCTTCGAATAAGACCCCAACTCAAAACTTGCCATAAGGATGAAACCTACCCAAGGTGGGACTCCCACCCCTTCCTTGGGGGGGGGGGGGGGTGGTCGGCCACCATGGGGTGGAGTCCACCTGGGACTCCTCCACCCTTAGGCTGGCCGGCCATGCTAGGTGGAGTCCCGGAGGGACTCCACCTTCCATGGTGATTTCTTCCGGACTTTTCTAGAACCTTCTAGAACCTTCCATAAATGCACCGGATCATTTTCAAACTTAGAAAATGACTTCCTATATATGAATCTTATTCTCCGGACCATTCCGGAACTCCTCGTGATGTCCTGGATCCCATCCGAGACTCCGAACAAAACTTCGAACTCCATTCCATATTCCATATCTACTTAAACGACATCAAACCTTAAGTGCGTCACCCTACGGTTCGTGAACTATGCAGACATGGTTTAGACTTCTCTCCGACCAATAACCAATAGCGGGATCTGGAGATCTATAATGGCTCCCACATATTCAACGATGACTTAGTGATCGATTGAACCATTTACATACGATACCGATTCCTTTTGTCACGCGATATTTTACTTGTCCGATGTTTGATCATCGGTATCTCTATACCTCGTTCAACCTCGTCTCCGACAAGTACTCTTTACTCGTGTCGTGGTATGTCGTCTCTTATGAACCATTCATATGCTTGCAAGCTAATTAGATGACATTCCACCGAGAGGGCCCAGAGTATATCTATCCGTCATCGGGATGGACAATATCCCACTCTTGATCCATATGCCTCAACTCATACTTTCCGAATACTTAATCCCACCTTTATAACCACCCATTTACGCAGTGGCGTTTGATGTAATCAAAGTACCCTTCCGGCATAAGTGATTTACATGATCTCATGGTCGAAGGACTAGGTAACTATGTATCGAAAGCTTATAGCAAATGAACTTAATGACGTGATCTTATGCTACGCTTAATTGGGTGTGTCCATTACATCATTCATCAATGACATAACCTTGTTATTAATAACATCCAATGTTCATGATCACGAAACTATGATCATCTATTAATCAACAAGCTAGTTATACAAGAGGCTTACTAGGGACTCCTTGTTGTTTACATAACACACATGTATCAATGTTTCGGTTAATACAATTATAGCATGGTATGTAAACATTTATCATAAAGATAAAGATATATAATAACCACTTTATTATTGCCTCTTGGGCATATCTCCAACAGTCTCCCACTTGCACTAGAGTCAATAATCTAGATTACATTGTAAGGTACCTAACACCCATGGCATTTTGGTGTTGGTCATGCTTTGCCCTAGGGAGAGCTTTAGTCAACGGATCTGCTACATTCAGATCAGTGTGTACTTTGCAAATCTTTACTTCTCCATCTTCGATGTACTTGCGAATCGAATGAAAGCGCAGCTTGATATGGTTCAGCTTCTTGTGTGACCTTGGTTCTTGTGCATTGGCGATGGCACCCATGTTGTCACAATAGATGACTAGTGGGTCCAATGCACTAGGAACCACACCAAGCTGAACAATGAACCTCTTCATCCATACCGCTTCCGATGAAGCCTCCGAAGCCGCTATGTATTCCGATTCTGTTTAAGACTTCGCCACCGTGCACTGCTTGGAGCTGCACCCAGCTCATCGCAGGCACCATTCAATATAAACACGTACCAAGACTGAGACTTAGAGTCATCAGGATCAGTGTTCCAACTTGCATCGGTGTAACTGGTTACAACGAGCTCTTGGTCACCACCATAACAAAGAAACATATCCTTAGTCCTTTTCAAGTACTTCAGGATATTCTTGACCGTTGTCCAGTGTTCCATTCCTGGATCACTTTGATATCTTCTAGTCAAACAAACAGCATGTGCTATATCCGGTCTAGTACACAGCATGGTATACATGATAGAGCCTACTGCCGAGGCATAGGGGATCTTGTTCATCCTCTCTCTTTCTTCTGCCGTAGCCGGACCTTGAGTCTTACTCAAGACCTTACCTGGCAACATCGGCAAGAACCCTTTCTTACTTTCATCCATTCTAAACTTATTTCGAATCTTGTCCAGGTATGTACTCTGTGAAAGCCCTATTAGGCGTCTTGATCTATCTCTATAAATCTTGATGCCTAAAATGTATGCTGCTTCACCAAGGTCTTTCATTGAAAAACACTTATTCAAATAACCTTTTACACTGCTTAATAGTTCTATATCATTCCCAATCAACAATATGTCATCTACATATAATATCAGGAATGCTACAGAGCTCCCACTCACTTTCTTGTAAATACAGGCCTCTCCATGACACTGTGTAAACCCGAAGTCTTTGATCACCTTATCAAAGCTTCGGTTCCAACTCCTGGATGCTTGCTTCAGTCCATAAATGGAACGCTGAAGTTTGCATACATTGTCAGCATTTTTAGGATCGACAAAACCTTTGGGTTGTACCATATACAACTCTTCCTCAATGTCACCATTAAGGAACGCCGTTTTGACATCCATCTGCCAAATCTCATAATCGAAAAATGCAGCTATTGCTAACAAAATCCTCACAGACTTTAGCTTCGCTACAGGTGAGAAAGTCTCATCGTAGTCAACTCCTTGAATTTGCCGGAAACCCTTTGCGACAAGTCGAGCTTTATAGACAGTAACATTACCATCAGCATCTGTTTTTCTCTTGAAGATCCATTTATTCTCGACAGCCTTGCGGCTATCAGGTAAGTCTACCAAAGTCCACACTTTGTTATCAAACATGGATCCCATTTCGGATTTCATGGCTTCTTGCCATTTGTTGGAATCTGGGCTCATCATCACTTCTTCATACGTCGCGGGGCCTTCATCATTGTTGTCCACAATCATGACATTTAGACAAGGATCATACCAATCTGGAGTGGTACGCTCCCTTGTCGATCTGCGAGGTTCAATAGTTACCTCGTTCGAAGTTTCATGATCATTATCATTTGCTTCCTCTGTTATCGGTGTAGGCTGTACAGGAACATCTTCCGGCACTGCGCTACTCTGATCTACGAGAGAAGGTTCAACAACCTCGTCGAGTTCTACTTTCCTTCCAGTCACTTCTTTAGTGAGAAACTCCTTCTCAAGAAAGGTTCCGTTCTTAGCAACAAAGATTTTGCCTTCGGATCTGTGATAAAAAGTATACCCAATAGTTTCCTTAGGGTATCCTATGAAGACGCATTTCTCCGCTTTGGGTTCTAGCTTGTCCGGTTGTAACTTTTTTACATAAGCTTCGCAACCCCAAACTTTAAGGAACGACAGCTTAGGTTTCTTCTTAAACCATAATTCATACGGTGTCGTTTCAACGGATTACGATGGTGCCCTATTTAAAGTGAATGCAGTTGTCTCTAATGCATAACCCCAAAATGATAACGGCAAATCAGTAAGAGGCATCATAGAATGAACCATATCTAAGAGAGTTCGATTACGACGTTCGGACACACCATTGCGCTGTGGTGTTTGTCAACACCCGGATTTTTAAGTCCAGATGCCTATTATGCCATACATCGCAATCCCAGGAAGATTGTTGTTGCGAGACATAACAGTTGAATATCATAGAGTCATCATTTATTACAACACATAATCGTCTTACAAAGGTAGATCACATGATCCAATATTACAAATAGTAGTTGATCTATTGATCAACGAACATCACAAATAGCGGAAGCGAAGTATTAGTGGCTATCTAATCCACAGGCCAACGCTTGACGTCAGGAGTAGTCCTAGTTGTCGTAGACGTCCTGCTGTCCATCTTCCTCGTACTGCTGTTCTCCTTCAAAGTCTGGCCATTTGAATAGCCATGGACAAAGCCATGAGTACTTTTAAAGTACTCGCAAACTAATACTAATATAAGCACTATCAACTATAATAAGGGGGTGCTAAGCTCTAAGTTTATTTGCATAAAGCCAATTTTAGTTCACAAACATTTAGTAAAAGCCTCTTCATTTGCTAAATAACTCAAGTGGGAACATTAGTGTCATTCCCACAACTTTGTTGTGATTCAATTCAAATTCACCATTCACCTTTCAAGTTCAATTTCACCAGTCATATGTCACATGGCACATTTTTGAAAAGGGGCTGATGACGGAACAGTATGGCCTTTCCAACCGTCCATAACCGTGGACATGGCTATTCAAATAGTTTTACACTCTGCAGAGGTCGTACACTTGTGCCACAACATTTGCAATAATCCGCCAGGGTTAACTGGCCCTGATTTATCACACTCCGTGTGCGGACTACCAACCATAACCTTTCACTTACACACTCCAGTATAGGAATCTCTCCCCATGAGCTTGGCCTCCCAATGAAGACAAACTGTCAGCCTGGGAACTGCACAGGGCTTGGGCCGGACATTCACCTCATTTCACGTCATTTCTCATCATTTCATATTTCTTTGGAGGCAGCCCTGGGCGTAACCCCGATGACGCTTGTTTAGAGGGAACCCATACTAAAGCACATAAATTTCTAGTTAAGCCCTTACCCATGTTGGGTATTGTGGGGGTACTTTCAAAATTGGAATGGTATCGCATCCGAACCCAACCATCAGTTTTCGTAAAATTCACCAAGTCATTCACAAGTCATATTCACCTTCAAAATCTTTCAATAGAATGAATCATCATTCCAAGGTTTTCAAAGTCATTTCATTTCACATGTTCCCATCTAGAGTAGTCAATTTTATTTGTTAGCACTAGCAACTAGTCATGAGGGGTGCTAACTAGCTTGTATTGCTCTAGGCTAACTTTGATGCTATTGTTCTACTCTATATCTAAACCAAGTGAATCATGAATCAAAAATTAAATTTTGATAAACCAAACTCAAAAACTTGTAAGGTAAAAACTTGGGATCGAATCATTAAGCATAAATTAAATGGTGATGAGGCCTTGCTCTTGTAGAGCTTTGCCTTGGGAACTTTGCAAGAGTGTTAGCTTGCAACAATATAACTTGCATTAGTCTAGCTTGCCTTGATTGGGGTAGTGATCAAAGTTCTCTTCTTCTTCCTCTTGGTAGAAAACCTCCTCCTCTTGATAGTCTCCGGTACTAGCGTCTATAAACGAATACGAGGATAACAATCACCAAACAATACTTAAGTAGACTTAACTAGCCTTAATGGCTCACACAAATGATCTAGCATCATCACCTAACATTGCTACCCAAAATTATGCTAGGGTTTTCTTACTTAGTGTTAGGAAAATAATTTCCTCTTATTGAAATGTGGTTTAGGGTTTCTTTTTAGTTTGGGAGAAATAATTTCCTCTCATTGAATCTTCTTAAGATTTAATTTCCTCAAATAACAAGTATGATATGATGTTGGCCAAGGTCAACACTTCATATTTCTTATTTGGGGAAAATGGTTTAAATGAGATACTTCATCTCATGCCATTTAAATACCACTATGGAACAATTGAATATCACTAAATAATTTCATGTGAGATGCTATAAATTAAGGTTATTACTTTATATTGGATTACTTAGTAAAATGGTTTAAATGAGAGAATATCTCCCATATTATTTAAATAATTCATTTTGGATAATTTAGATGGACTAGAAATAGCCACATAGCCATTATTCTGCTCTAGCCCATGATCATGTGAAACAACCATATCATAATTTTAAATAAACAATTAGAGTATTTGAAATGTGAATTATGAGAATTTGAATCATCTCAAAATTCATTATGGTTGATTTTATAAATTTATTTGAACTCTGAAAACTCTCTGTCTTGTTATTTTTACTGCATTATTTCTACAACAGATATGAGTTTGAAACTAGTGTGGTTGGATAGAGCATTTCACAGGCTTTCCAACAACATCAAATTTACTAAATTTGGCCAAGTGGTTTGAGAGTTATTCAAATTCTAAGTGAGCACCAGTATTGAAATTCACTGAAACGAATTAATTCGAATTTGGACTAAATGGGCTAGGCGGGAAACTACTGGGCCGGAAAGGTTTGAAACGGCAAAGGCCAGCCCAACAGCACTTCTCACGCCGCGGTACGCCTGACATGGTGGGACCCAGCGGTCAGTCTCTTTTTAACACCGAAACGGTAAGCTCTGTTGTGGACCGTAGGATTAAATGGTGATCTAACGACGCAGAGTCGTCGTCTATGTCGACGAGAGGCGGCACAGGCACGGCGAGGGTTTGGGGCTGGCGGCTTACCGGAGCTCCGGCGAGGCTCAGCGAGGGTGCGCGGCGGCGTTGTCGAGGACGAGGAGGCGAGCGGTGGTCGCGGCAGAGCTTGGGGTGGAGGAAATCAACGGCGTCGCTGAGCTTCTGTGGCGGCGGACTCCGACCAAATTCCGGCGATGGTGGGCGTAATCGAGGTGGAGAAGTTGTCGAGGAGAGCAAGTGAGAAGAGGGGAGGCCGATGGTGTGCTCGGATAGCTCGGGGAGGGGCTCTATTTATAGGGTCGAGAGGTGGCAGTGGGGTGCGGGCAAGGTCGACGGTGGCGATGGCGTTCTAGGGCGCGAAAGGGCAAGGCGATCAGGGCGTGGCGTTGCAGGCATCATGGCGGTTCTTAACGTCTAGCTGGCGCAGAGAATCGGTGAGGGGAGCGCTCGAGATCATGGCGCGACTGTCACGGGTACGGCGGCAAATCCTTGAAGAGGACGACGGCGACGGTGCCTCCGCGTCCGTTCAAGCGTGTCTACTGGCTAGCTGGATCATAGAGCCGTGCGCGTGCAAGAGAAGAAGGGGAGGGGAGTACAGACGCGATGGGGCCAGGCAGTGTCCTGGAGTGTCCCGTGGCATGCCAGTGCACGCCCTGGCGTGCACTGGACGTGGTGATCACGATGCGTCCAGGGCCTTGTCGTGATGCTTTTGATTTGGGATCGTGTCTAGCATGCTCAGTACTGCCTGGTGAGTCTAGATGACAAGGTTGGATGGAGAGGTGAGGTCCAGGGACATGGGTGGCATGATGGTGAGCAAGTGGATGGCATGGTGTGGCATTGGGGGTTCAGAGCTTCTCCCTAGGTCAACTTTGGCATGGTTGTGGTCAGTATGATGAGGCAAGACTAAGGGACAAGGTGAGAGTGACCAGAGAGGTAGAATGGCAGGGTTTGGCATGGTGGTGTCCAATTCCATGGCATGGGCTTGGCATGATCCATTTGTGCCCAATTCTGGTGTAACCATGGTGTCGCAAGTGTGAGTGTGGTGAGGTGAAGCTATTTGACATGGTGCACCAGGTTGGAGAGGCTAAATGTGTGCACAATGAAATAATTCCAAAAGTGTATGTGGTACATGCAATGAGTGGCAATCATGAGCATGGTGATCATGGCCAAGGTGGTGTCATCTCATTGATGTGTTTTCAGAGTACATGGTGTACTATCAAGGATGACAAGAGAGAGAGAGAGAGAGAGAGAGAGAAAAAGCAAAAAGTGAGGGAAAAGTGGCATGTACCTTTATTCTCCTTTATGTGTACCTCCCATTTCTAAAGTAATGACATCCCTTGTATTTTTGATCAAATTTCTGCATGGACGTGTTCTATATGATGTTGGGCAACTATGTGTGGCATTGGTTTGAAATTTGGAGAGGTTTTGTGAAAAATCAAATAGTGGAGGGAATCTAGAATTTGTTTCAAGGTGGCATCTTGGCTTGACTAAATGGAGCAATGGTCAAAGCTTTGGTCAAAGTGGTCAACATGAAAAATGTTCATCTTGATGAGGTCTTGGATGAGGTGCAAAGAGTTGTTAGGGTTTGGTTTAAGAATCTCTTAATAAAAGGGCTCAAAGTGGGTAGGTTGTTAAAAATGGCACAAGTGACCATCATCACATGCCACCTGGTTTTTGATTTTTCTTTGATTTGATTTTATTTCTTTTGACCCAAATGATGTTGTTGATTGTTGAAATGGTATAGAGGAGTGATCCAACCATTCACAACAAGTCTTAGGGTCAAGATTCTAAATTTCCCAATTTGGCTATTTACTCTCATATGCCTCTATGGAATTTTTATTTTCTTTTTAAATTACTTTGTTTTTAACTTGGATTTGATTTGTTGAGCACTAGGTAGGGTTGATTAATGTTTTCCAAAACCTTTACACCAGATAGAAAGGTCTAAATAAAAGTTTCACAAAAATAGTCATAGGCACATAGGCCCTTTCCTTATTTAATTTCTTTTTATTTTGTTTTATCTTGATGGTGAAAAGAGGGTGAGTTTTAGGGTTTAAGATATTTTCAAAATACTTTAACCAACAATCATGGCAATAGCACAAGAATTAAGCATGAGTACTATGCATAGCACCCTAGGTAATAAAAGTTTTTGTTGGTTCCAAAATTTGGAAAAAGGGAAATTCATTTTCTTTGTCTTGAAATTTTTGGGATGTTACAAACCCTTCCCCCTTAAACAAATCTCGTCCCGAGATTTTAAGAAAAGGTAGGTTCCTAAGAGAGATTGAGTAATTGGATTAACAGGAAGACATACTTGGCATGGCCTGGGGTGCTTCCTGGGCTTCAGTGGCATTAATGTGGTAGAGACGGCCGTTGCGGTTGTTCTGGTTCCTTTTAGCTGCGAAGCGGCGCTGTTGCTGAGCAGGTGCAGCGGTGTTGGCAGCAATCTTGGCAACCTTCTTGGGGCACTCATTGGAGTAGTGACCCACAACTCCACATTCATAGCAGTTCACAGTTGACTTGTCTTTGGGGTTGACGGGAACAGCGTTGCTTCCCGTCCTTGGGGCAGTATTGGGGTTGTTGTTGTTGTTACCATTGGGGTGATGGTTGTTGCTGTTGTGGTTGCTGGTGTTGTTGTTGTTGTTGTGGTTGCCTCCGGGCTTCGGGGGTCCTCCGTTGTTGTTTGAGTAGTTTGGGCGGTATGTCTGAGCAGGGGGCTTGTTGTATCTTGAGGCAAATCCTCCAGTTGAGTTGTTGCGGTGCTTCTGGGTGTTGTTAGGTCCATTCTGGTTCATCATTCTTCTCTTGCGGTTCTCGTTGGCTTGGTGCAGCTTTCCTTCCATCTGGATGGCTGAGTCCACCAGGGCTTCTAGGTCAGCGAACGGAATGTTCACTAACACAGTTTGCATCTCATCGTGCAGTCCATTCAAAAATCTTTCCTTCCTCTTCTCGTTTGTGTCGGTCTCATCCGGGGCGTACCTTGACAGAGTAAGAAACCTGTCGCGGTATTCCACCACGGACATTCTTCCTTGCTTGAGTTCGCGGAACTCGTCTCTCATCTTCTTAATCAGTCCTTGGGGCACATGGTACTTGCTAAACTTCAGCTTGAAGTCTTCCCAGGTCATCATCTGTCCCGCATTCATTGCACGGCCACTCGTCCACCAGGCTCTGGCAGGTCCTGACAGATAGTGGGTGGCGAACAGTACTTTTTCTGCGGCTTCAACTCCTGCAACTTCTAGGTTGTTCTCCATTGTCTGGAGCCAGTCATCAGCATCTAGGGGTTCTTCAGTCTTGCTGAACATGGGAGGGTTGGTGTTCTGAAAGTTCTTCAGCTTTGATCCAGGGTGATCGTGGTTTCCATGGCCTTGGTTGTTCTGAGCTATCTGTTGCAGTGCAGCTATGTTGGCTTGTCATTCAGCTCTCTCGGCTTCGCGGTCTGCCATCATCATCTGCAGCATCTGCAGCATTGCATCCTGGTTGGTGCTGCGAGTTGGTGGGGCCATCTGAACATTGAGGTAGATGATAAGATAAGAGAGAAATTTCTATGGTTTGTTTGAGTTAAAGTTCAAAAAGTTCATAACTTGAAAACTTGAGTAGTGTTGAGGGGGTAAAAACCAACAACACTTTTTCATTCATACCAAACATCACATATTACAAAGCTAACACACCGTTAGTTTTAAGAACCATTCATTGCTCTACGATACAAGGGGATCCTGATACAAACTCACACCTACTCAAGTGACTTAGTAATACTACTCTTCATTCGTAATGGTGGTTTCTTCTTCTTCACGGGTAATGTGCTTGGCGGGCGTTGTCCAACTCCTTGCGGGTCTTGTGCAGCAGGAAGTCCAGGCATACCACATAGTAGTTCATCTCCGGGTGTGGTGGCATGGTTAGTGGCCTTCCCATGGGGTCATGTCTTGGGTAGTAAACAAAGCGAGTGTTCTTGATCTTGTTCTCATTTTGTCCACACAGACGGGCAATTGCTTCTTGCATGGCTTTGGCTATTCCATCCTTCCAAGTGTTTCCCGTTACAGAAAACCAGATGGTTTCCCATATTGGGGCTCCAAGCTTTCCTCTCAGATCTGCAGTAATTTCCCACCGAGGTGGTCCTCCCGACGGATGGTTGAGGGGTATTCCGAAGAACTCGGGATACGGGCGTCCTAGATACTCAACTAGTTGCTTCAAATCCTTCTCGAACATCAGGTTTCCTCCATGGCCCACCTGATAGGACTCACATTGGTACTCCATCTGTGAGCAATTAGGATAAGTAAGTTAATGAAGTGATCAAGTGTGCAAAATTTTATGTACAATTACAAGGAAAAGTAGAGCATGGATTTATTATTTTGAAAAGATCTCAAGGGTAAGAGTGAGAATAAGTTTTCATAAATATTCACTTCATTGGTTTTGAAACTAAGTTTTTCAGACGTCCATTCTAACTAGGGTCTCCTAAGGTCAAACAATGGCTCTGATACCAACTTGTCAACACCCGGATTTTTAAGTCCAGATGCCTATTATGCCATACATCGCAATCCCAGGAAGATTGTTGTTGCGAGACATAACAGTTGAATATCATAGAGTCATCATTTATTACAACACATAATCATCTTACAAAGGTAGATCACATGATCCAATATTACAAATAGTAGTTGATCTATTGATCAACGAACATCACAAATAGCGGAAGCGAAGTAGTAGTGGCTATCTAATCCACAGGCCAACGCTTGACGTCAGGAGTAGTCCTAGTTGTCGTAGGCGTCCTGCTGTCCATCTTCCTCGTACTGCTGTTCTCCTTCAAAGTCTGGCCATTTGAATAGCCAGGGACAAAGCCATGAGTACTTTTAAAGTATGCGCAAACTAATACTAATGTAAGCACTATCAACTATAATAAGGGGGTGCTAAGCTCTAAGTTTATTTGCATAAAACCAATTTTAGTTCACAAACATTTAGTAAAAGCCTCTTCATTTGCTAACTAACTCAAGTGGGAACATTAGTGTCATTCCCACAACTATGTTGTGATTCAATTCAAATTCACCATTCACCTTTCAAGTTCAATTTCACCAGTCATATGTCACATGGCACATTTTTGAAAAGGGTCTGATGACGGAACAATATGGCCTTTCCAACCATCCATAACCGTGGACACGGCTATTCGAATAGTTTTACACTCTGCAGAGGTCGTACACTTGTGCCACAACATTTGCAATAATCTGTCAGGGTTAACTGGCCCTGATTTATCACACTCCGTGTGCGGACTACCAACCATAACCTTTCACTTACACACTCTAGTATAGGCACCTCTCCCCATGAGCTTGGCCTCCTAGTGAAGACAAACTGCCAGTCTGGGACCTGCACAGGCCTTGGGCCGGACATTCACCTCATTTCACGTCATTTCTCATCATTTCATATTTCTTTGGAGGCAGCCCTGGGCGTAACCCCGATGACGCTTGTTTAGAGGGAACCCATACTAAAGCACATAAATTTCTAGTTAAGCCCTTACCCATGTTGGGTATTGTGGGGGTACTTTCAAAATTGGAATGGTATCGCATCCGAACCCAACCATCGGTTTTCGTAAAATTCACCAAGTCATTCACAAGTCATATTCACCTTCAAAATCTTTCAATAGAATGAATCATCATTCCAAGGTTTTCAAAGTCATTTCATTTCACATGTTCCCATCTAGAGTAGTCAATTTTATTTGTTAGCACTAGTAACTAGTCATGAGGGGTGCTAACTAGCTTGTATTGCTCTAGGCTAACTTTGATGCTCTTGTTCTACTCTATATCTAAACCAAGTGAATCATGAATCAAAAAGTAAACTTTGATAAACCAAAGTCAAAAACTTGGGATAGGATCATTAAGCATAAATTAAATGGTGATGAGGCCTTGCTCTTGTAGAGCTTTGCCTTGGGAACTTTGCAAGAGTGTTAGCTTGCAACAATATAACTTGCATTAGTCTAGCTTGCCTTGATTGGGGTAGTGATCAAAGTTCTCTTCTTCTTCCTCTTGGTAGAAAACCTCCTCCTCTTGATAGTCTCCGGTACTAGCGTCTATAAACGAATACGAGATAACAATCACCAAACAATACTTAAGTAGACTTAACTAGCATTAATGGCTCACACAAATGATCTAGCATCATCACCTAACATTGCTACCCAAAATTATGCTAGGGTTTTCTTACTTAGTGTTAGGAAAATAATTTCCTCTTATTGAAATGTGGTTTAGGGTTTCTTTTTAGTTTGGGAGAAATAATTTCCTCTCATTGAATCTTCTTAAGATTTAATTTCCTCAAATAACAAGTATGATATGATGTTGACCAAGGTCAACACTTCATATTTCTTATTTGGGGAAAATGGTTTAAATGAGATACTTCATCTCATGCCATTTAAATACCACTATGGAAAAATTGAATATCATTAAATAATTTCATGTGAGATGCAATAAATTAAGGTTATTACTTCATATTGGATTACTTAGGAAAATGGTTTAAATGAGAGAATATCTCCCATATTATTTAAATAATTCATTTTGGATAATTTAGATGGACTAGAAATAGCCACATAGCCATTATTCTGCTTAGCCCATGATCATGTGAAACAACCATATCATAATTTTACATAAACAATTAGAGTATTTGAAATGTGAATTATGAGAATTTGAATCATCTCAAAATTCATTATGGTTGATTTTATAAATTTATTTGAACTCTGAAAACTCTCTGTCTTGTTATTTTCACTACATTATTTCTACAACAGATATGAGTTTGAAACCAGTGTGGTTGGATAGAGCATTTCACAGGCTTTCCAACAACATCAAATTTACTAAATTTGGCCAAGTGGTTTGAGAGTTATTCAAATTCTAAGTGAGCACCAGTATTGAAATTCACTGAAACGAATTAATTCGAATTTGGACTAAATGGGCTAGGCGGGAAACTACTGGGCCGGAAAGGTTTGAAACGACAAAGGCCAGCCCAACAGCACTTCTCACGCCGCGGGCCGCCTGACATGGTGGGACCCAGCGGTCAGTCTCTTTTTAACACCGAAACGGTAAGCTCTGTTGTGGACCGTAGGATTAAATGGTGATCTAACGACGCAGAGTCGTCGTCTATGTCGACGAGAGGCGGCACAGGCACGGCGAGGGTTTGGGGCTGGCGGCTTACCGGAGCTCCGGCGAGGCTCAGCGAGGGTGCGCGGCGGCGTTGTCGAGGACGAGGAGGCGAGCGGTGGTCGCGGCAGAGCTTGGGGTGGAGGAAATCCACGGCGCCGCTGAGCTTCTGTGGCGGCGGACTCCGACCAAATTCCGGTGATGGTGGGCATAATCGAGGTGGAGAAGGGGTCGAGGAGAGCAAGTGAGAAGAGGGGAGGCCGATGGTGTGCTCGGATAGCTCGGGGAGGGGCTCTATTTATAGGGTCGAGAGGTGGCAGTGGGGTGCGGGCAAGGTCGACGGTGGCGACGGCGTTCTAGGGCGCGAAAGGGCAAGGCGATGAGGGCGTGGCGTTGCAGGCATCATGGCGGTTCTTAACGTCTAGCTGGCGCAGAGAATCGGTGAGGGGAGCGCTCGAGATCATGGCGCGACTGTCACGGGTACGGCGGAAAATCCTTGAAGAGGACGACGGCGACGGTGCCTCCGCGTCCGTTCAAGCGTGTCTACTGGCTAGCTGGATCATAGAGCCGTGCGCGTGCAAGAGAAGAAGGGGAGGGGAGTACAGACGCGATGGGGCCAGGCAGTGTCCTGGAGTGTCCCGTTGCATGCCAGTGCACGCCCTGGCGTGCACTGGACGTGGTGATCACGATGCGTCCAGGCCTTGTCGTGATGCTTTTGATTTGGGACCGTGTCTAGAATGCTCAGTACTGCCTGGTGAGTCTAGATGACAAGGTTGGATGGAGAGGTGAGGTCCAGGGACATGGGTGGCATGATGGTGAGCATGTGGATGGCATGGTGTGGCATTGGGGGTTCAGAGCTTCTCCCTAGGTCAACTCTGGCATGGTTGTGGTCAGTATGATGAGGCAAGACTAAGGGACAAGGTGAGAGTGACCAGAGAGGTAGAATGGCAGGGTTTGGCATGGTGGTGTCCAATTCCATGGCATGGGCTTGGCATGATCCATTTGTGCCCAATTCTGGTGTAACCATGGTACTGCAAGTGTGAGTGTGGTGAGGTGAAGCTATTTGACATGGTGCACCAGGTTGGAGAGGCTAAATGTGTGCACAATGAAATAATTCCAAAAGTGTATGTGGTACATGCAATGAGTGGCAATCTTGAGCATGGTGATCATGGCCAAGGTGGTGTCATCTCATTGATGTGTTTTCAGAGTACATGGTGTACTATCAAGGATGACAAGAGAGAGAGAGAGAGAGAGAGAGAGAGAGAGAGAGATAGAGAGAGAAAAGGGAAAAAGTGACGGAAAAGTGGCATGTACCTTTATTCTCCTTTATGTGTACCTCCCATTTCTAAAGTAATGACCTCCCTTGTATTTTTGATCAAATTTCTGCATGGATGTGTTCTACATGATGTTGGGCAACTATGTGTGGCATTGGTTTGAAATTTGGAGAGGTTTTGTGAAAATTCAAATAGTGGAGGGAAGAATTTGTTTCAAGGTGGCATCTTGGCTTGACTAAATGGAGCAATGGTCAAAGCTTTGGTCAAAGTGGTCAACACAAAAAATGTTCATCTTGATGAGGTCTTGGATGAGGTGCAAAGAGTTGTTAGGGTTTGGTTTAAGAATCTCTTAATAAAAGGGCTCAAAGTGGGTAGGTTGTTAAAAATGGCACAAGTGACCATTATCACATGCCACATGGTTTTTGATTTTTCTTTGATTTGATTTGATTTCTTTTGACCCAAATGATGTTGTTGATTGTTGAACTGGTATAGAGGAGTGATCCAACCATTCACAACAAGTCTTAGGGTCAAGATTCTAAATTTATCAATTTGGCTATTTACTCTCATATGCCTCTATGGCATTTTTATTTTCTTTTTAAATTACTTTGTTTTTAACTTGGATTTGATTTGTTGAGCACTAGGTAGGGTTGATTAATGTTTTCCAAAACCTTTACACCAGATAGAAAGGTCTAAATAAAAGTTTCACAAAAATAGTCATAGGCACATAGGCCCTTTCCTTATTTCATTTCTTTTTATTTTGTTTTATCTTGGATGGTGAAAAGAGGGCGAGTTTTAGGGTTTAAGATCTTTTCAAAATACTTTAACCAACAATCATGGTAATAGCACAAGAATTAAGCATGAGTACTATGCATATCACCCTAGGTAATAAAAGTTTTTGTTGGTTCCAAAATTTGGAAAAAGGGAAATTCATTTTCTTTGTCTTGAAATTTTTGGGATGTTACAGTGTTCCCGGCGGTGTCAACTGTGAAAGTATTCCGCATTTCTTTAAATGCATGCCAAACTCATAACTCAGATATTCGCCTCCACGATCAGAACGCATAAACTTAATCTTCTTGTTACGTTGATTTTCTACTTCACTTTGGAATTCCTTAAACTTCTCGAAATTTTCGGACTTATGTTTCATGAAATAGATATACCCATATCTACTCAGATCATCTGTGAAGGTTAGAACATAACGATAACCACCGCGCGAGGCTACACTCATTGGTCCGCACACATCGGTATGTATGATTTCCAATAAGTCTGTAGCTCGCTCCATTATACCAGAGAATGGAGTCTTAGTCATTTTTCCCATTAGACATGCTTCGCATCTGTCAAGTGACTCAAAGTCAAGTGACTCAAGAAGTCCATCGAAATGGAGTTTCTTCATGCGTTTCACTCCAATATGACCAAGACGATAGTGACACATATAAGTAGAATTATCATTCAATTTAATTCGCTTAGCATCAATGTTATGAACATGTGTATCACTACTATCAAGACTTAACAAGAATAAACCATTCATCTCAGGCGCATGACCATAAAAGATATTATTCATAAAAATAGAACAACCATTATTCTCAGACTTAAATGAATAACCGTCTTGCATTAAACAAGATCCAGATATAATTTTCATGCTCAACGCAGGCACCAAATAACAATTATTGAGGTTTAAAACTAATCCCGAAGGTAGATGTAGAGGGAGCGTGCCGACAGCGATCACATCGACCTTGGATCTATTTCCAACGCGCATCGTCACTTCGTCCCTTGCCAGGCTTCGTTTATTCCGTAGTTCCTGTTTCGAGTTACAAATGTGAGCAACCGAACTAGTATCAAATACCCAGGCACTAGTACGAGAACCAGTAAGATAGACATCTATAACATGTATATCAGATATACCTTTCTTCTTCTTGACAAGGCCGCTCTTCAGATCAGCCAAGTACTTGGGGCAATTACGCTTCCAGTGCCCCTTCCCATTGCAGTAATAGCACTCAGTATCAGGTTTAGGGCCACCCTTAGGCTTCTCAGGAGGCGCGGTAGCTTTCTGGCCGCCCTTCTTGGCGTTGCCCTTCTTAGGTTTGCCTTGCTTCTTGAAACTGGTGGTCTTGTTGACCATCAACACTTGATGTTCTTTTTGTATCTCAATCTCAGCAGATTTTAGCATGGAGAAGAGTTTAGGTAACTCCTTGTTCATGTTCTGCATGTTGTAGTTCATCATGAAGTTCTTGTAACTTGGTGGCAGTGATTGGAGGACATGATGAATACCCAGCTGTTTAGGAATCACTATCCCCAAGTCACTGAGCTTCTTCGCATGCCCGGACATAGCGAGCACGTGCTCACTAACGGAGCTGCCCTCTTCCATCATACAGCCAAACAAGTGCTTCGAAGCCTCATAGTTTTCCACGGCCGCATGAGTTTGAAATATCGTTTTCAACTCATTGACCAGCTCATAAGGGTCGTGGTGCTCAAAACGCTTTTGGAGCTCCGCCTCTAGGCTGCATAGGATGGCACACTGAACTTGAGCGTACCGAATCACCCGAGTCTCGTAAACATTCTTTTCTTCCTCGGATACTGCAGGTGGTGGTGGGGGACGTAGCGGTGCATCAAGAACATATTGCAGATTTCCGCCATTGAGGAAGATCCTCACATGACGGAACCAGTCGGTGAAGTTGCTACCATTGCTTTTAAGATTTTCTTTCTCTAGGAACTGGTTAAAATTGATTGATGGGGACGCCATGATCTACAACATATATTTGCAAAGAGTTTAGACTAAGTTTATGACAAATTGAGTTCAAATTTTAATTCTACAAAATTAAACTAGGTGAACTCCCACTCAAAACAATATCCCTCGCATTGTCTTAGTGATCACACGAACCAAAACCACTACACCAAGTTCGATCATCACGAGACAAGATGTAACTTCAATGGCGAACACTCAAAGTGTTCATCATATCAATCATATGACTCATGCTCTACCTTTCGGTATCCCGTGTTCCGAGACCATGTCTGTACATGCTAGGCTCGTCAAGGCAACCTTACTATCCGCGTGTGCAAATCTGGCTTGCACCCGTTGTATGCACATGTAGAATCTATCACACCCGATCATCACGTGATGCTTCGAAACGACAAGTCTTAGCAACGGTGCATACTAAGGATGAACACTTTATTATCTTGATATTTAGTGAGAGGGATCATCTTATAATGCTACCGTCGCGATCTAAGCAATATAAGATGTATAAAAGGATTAACATCACATGCAATTCATATGTGATATGATATTTCCCCTTTGTCTTTGCGCCTTTGATCTTCATCTCCAAAGCACGGACATGATCTCCACCATCAACGGGCATGATCTCCATCATCGTCGGCGTAGCGTCAAGGTCAATGGCGCCGTCTTCATGGTTGTTCCTCCATGTAGCAACTATTACAACTACTTTGAAATAATACAACAACATGAAATTTAAAGACAACCATAAGGCTCCTGCCGGTTGCCACAATACAATAATGATCATCTCATACATATTCATCATCACATCATGGCCATATCACATCACCAAACCCTGCAAAAACAAGTTAGACGGTTCTAATTTGGTTTGCATATTTCACGTGGTTTAGGGTTTTCGAGTAAGATCCAATCTACCTACGAACATGAACCACAACGGTGATACTATTGTTGTCAATAGAAAGAGTAAATTGGATCTTCACTATGGTGGGAGAGACAGACACCCGCAAAGCCCCTTATGCAATACAAGTTGCATGTCGAGCGTGGAGCAAATCTCATGAACGCGGTCATGTAAAGTTAGCCCGAGCCGCTTCATCCCACCATGCCGCAAGATGCAAAGTACACGAACTAAAGACAACAAAGCATCAACGCCCACAAAACAATTGTGTTCTACTCGTGCAACCAATCTATGCATAGACACGGCTCTGATACCACTGATGGGATTCGTAGCATAGAAAACAAAAAATTTCCTACCGCGAGAACGAAAACCAAGCCAAGATGCAATCTAGAAGATGGTAGCAACGAGGGGATCACGAGACTAACCCTTGAAGATTTCCAAAGCCTACGAGATTAGATCTCGTTGTTGCAGAAGATGATCACTTGCCGCTTTCAAAAGCGCGTAGAAGATCTTGACGGTGCCACAGTCTGGCAATACCTCCGTACTCGGTCACACGTTCGGTGTTGATGAAGACGTCCTTCTCCCCGTTCCAGCGGGCAGAGGAAGTAGTAGATCCTCCTCAGAATCCCGGCAGCACGATGGCGTGGTGGCGGTGGTGGTGGAGATCTCCGGCAGGGCTTCTCCTATGCGCTGCGGGAGAGATATGTGCAGGAGGGGCGACTAGTGTTTGGGGAGAGGGGTGCTTGGGCGCCGGCCTCAAGGGGTGCGGCCAAGGTGGTGGCTTGAGTGGCCGGCCCCCTCCCATTGCCCCTCATTATATAGGTGGAACCCCCAAGAGTTTGACTCCAAGTCTTCGAATAAGACCCCAACTCAAAACTTGCCATAAGGATGAAACCTACCCAAGGTGGGACTCCTACTCAAGGTGGGACTCCCACCCCTTCCTTGGGGGCGTGGCCGGCCACCATGGGGTGGAGTCCACCTGGGACTCCTCCACCCTTAGGCTGGCCGGCCATGCTAGGTGGAGTCCCTCCGGGAATCCACCTTCCATGGTGATTTCTTCCGGACTTTTCTAGAACCTTCTAGAACCTTCCATAAATGCACCAGATCATTTTCAAACTTAGAAAATGACTTCCTATATATGAATCTTATTCTCCGGACCATTCCGGGACTCCTCGTGATGTCCTGGATCCCATCCGAGACTCCGAACAAAACTTCGAACTCCATTCCATATTCCATATCTACTTAAACGACATCAAACCTTAAGTGTGTCACCCTACGGTTCGTGAACTATGCAGACATGGTTGAGACTTCTCTCCGACCAATAACCAATAGCGGGATCTGGAGATCCATAATGGCTCCCACATATTCAACGATGACTTAGTGATCGATTGAACCATTTACATACGATACCGATTCCTTTTGTCACGCGATATTTTACTTGTCCGAGGTTTGATCATCGGTATCTCTATACCTCGTTCAACCTCGTCTCCGACAAGTACTCTTTACTCGTACCGTCGTATGTCATCTCTTATGAACCATTCATATGCTTGCAAGCTAATTAGACGACATTCCACCGAGAGGGCCCAGAGTATATCTATCCGTCATCGGGATGGACAATATCCCACTCTTGATCCATATGCCTCAACTCATACTTTCCGAATACTTAATCCCATCTTTATAACCACCCATTTACGCAAGTGGCGTTTGATGTAATCAAAGTACCCTTCCGGCATAAGTGATTTACATGATCTCATGGTCGAAGGACTAGGTAACTATGTATCGAAAGCTTATAGCAAATGAACTTAATGACGTGATCTTATGCTACGCTTAATTGGGTGTGTCCATTACATCATTCATCAATGACATAACCTTGTTATTAATAACATCCAATGTTCATGATCACGAAACTATGATCATCTATTAATCAACAAGCTAGTTACACAAGAGGCTTACTAGGGACTCCTTGTTGTTTACATAACACACATGTATCAATGTTTCGGTTAATACAATTATAGCATGGTATGTAAACATTTATCATAAACATAAAGATATATAATAACCACTTTATTATTGCCTCTTGGGCATATCTCCAACATTTTTTTCTAATTATTTTTCACTCCCTCTTTTTTTATTATTTTTCCTAGAATTTCTAGTATTTCAGTTAATCTCTAACTACACTTAATCTCTAGTCAAATTACTTACGCGTGGTCAAACTTTCCGATCGGTCACCCATCCTCCCACTACTCTAGCACTAGCACGCTTAACTTCCGAGTTCCTTCCTAATTATTTTTCACTCCCAAGTGCTTCGCGCGCATGTTGTTGATAATAGTATCATATCAATCATATTAACATGTTGGTTGATGTCACACTTCTTTATTGTTTAAATTCCAAATAATTCTTTTAATAAACAAAAGTCATGATGTAATAATAATGTAGAATAAATAAATAAAATTAAAAAATTTATTTTTAATTTTATAATATATCTTTTGCCAAACCTCAAACCTGAAAATTTGAAATTCTTATAATTTGCTAAAAGTAATAGTAATATTTATGCAGGATGCAATTATTAATTTAATTTTTTAAAAATAAAAAATATAAAATCCTAAATTTCTGGAAAAAACCAAAATCTTCCTGCTTTCATATTTTCATTTGGAATTTTGAGAATCTAAAAATTGGCTAACCGGGTATACCCGGTGAATTCGGATGTAACTTTTTCCACGATCATTTTGATATATTATATGCTTTATTCCAACGTGGTATGCAAAAGTTAATGCCATTTTACCTTTTTCTAAACTTTTTATGCAATAAAAGTCGAAATTCAAATTTGTTAATTTTTCCTAATAGTAGGTTGCGTAACATATAGGAATCTCAAAACATTTTATTTTTTAAATTTTCTATTATTTTCTTTTATATTTTGCAGAGTAAAAAAAGGCGATCCACGGGGAGGGGGGTGGGGGTGGAGGTGCGTGGGGAGCAGGAAAACCTTTAGTACCGGTTCGTGGCACGATTCAGTACTAAAGGTCACCAGTTCGTGGTACGAACCGGTACTAAAGGTCTACCCTTTAGTAACGGTTCGTGCAACGAACCGGTACTAAAGGTTTTCTGGATGACGCCAACCCTTTAGCACCGGTTTGTGACATGAACCGGTACTGCGCGCGAACCGGTGCTAAAACTCTGGCCTCTCGAGCCGATGCTAATGCAACCTTTAGTCTGGGGTTGCAGCACAACCGGTGCTAATGCTCATTGGAGCCAAAAACCAAAGCATCTTTTTCTACTATTGGAGCTAATACAAACTCGCCACGAGGAAGGTGATCATGCACCGGGCGGTGGTGGACGACGCCACCTTCATGACAAGGTGTTCATCAAGCACAGGGCTGGTTCATAGATTTTAGGGATCCTAGGACGACATAACATCAAGGGCCCTTTCTTCATAATGGAGAAGGTTTAGTAGGGCATGGGGCCATGGCCCCCCTTCCTCTAGAATTTTTTCCTTAAAGCTATCTATTATGCTGAATTTGAAAATATTACTCAAATTTTAAGCATGATTGGTGTTCTAGACCCACTTGATCACACACAAAAGACTTAAATATACTAGTATTATGCAAGAGAAATATTAGAATAATGCAATAACATACTAAATAATATTTACATTTGAAAAATCCTTGGTCATTGAAATCTCGGCGAACACATTTCACACTATCTATTTCTATTGATCGAGCAAACTACATACCATGATTCTTATTTCTACCAATAGCCACTTGTGTACCGTGTATATACTTATGTATCTGTAGAATTAATCACAGAGAATTATGAGGATTGGTGTTGTTATGCACATTTGGGAAGGGCGGCGAGAAATCGTGTCTTCGGGAAAACTTATTTAGAAATATTAAAATATTTTTGTTGAAAGGAGTCGGAGTAAAGGCACAGTAAAATACAGCTTGGGCCTTCTATATTTTCTAGAACCATTCTAAACTGTACGACCTAAATAGTAAATGTTAAAATATTTTTTTGGTAAGAGGAGTCAGAGTAGAGGCATGATAAGCTGCAACTTAGGGCATCTATATTTTCTAAAATTGTTCCAAATTGTACGTATCCAAACAAATCTTAGGCCGGGGCCGGTGAAATTTTGGACCCTGTGGCAAATACTAAAATGGGCCTTATTTTTCAGGAAAAAAATAACTATAATTATATGTGAGCATAATCAGATGTGGGCGATAATAACTACTCCCTTCATTTTAATAAATAAGGCGTTCTTATTTTGCGTGTTTTTTCTTTGACTAATAATTACTCAAAATATATAAAGATTATTGATATAAAATAAGCATCATAGTTTTAAATACAAATCCAACAGCAATAAATATATACAATATAATTAAGATTTGGTTGCTCAACTTTTTTGGTCAAAGTTCTTCTTGAATTGCGTGTGGCCCTTATTCATGAATACTACCTCCATTTCGGGTTAACAGGCACACACGCAGTTTAAGATAAACTTTGACCATTGATTTGGTCAACAAAATATAACTTTTATGCCTACAAGATATATATCGCTAGATTCGTATACAAAAAAGCTTTCCAATGATATAATTTTGTGACATATATTTCATATTATATTGACTAAAATAATGGTCAAAGCAATTTTTTAAACTACGTGCGCGCCTGTTAATCTGAGACGGAGGGAGTAGCTGGTTAGTTCGGCCTACTGTTCCTTTTAGTTGTAGGTTTGTGATCGATACTTGATAAATGCAACTCAGTATTTGGCTGATGTTTTACAATCTACACTATAATACTGGACTGCCCACTAATGAGAGAAGATTTTGCCACAACCTCACCGCCGCTGCACTGCCCCTTCTGCACTGCCGATGAAGATGTTGACCACCTACTGATGGTCTGCTCCAAGGCCTATGAGGTTTGCCGTCATTTCCAAGTTAGAACCAGATCGGCTCCTCACTCCATGCAATCCATGCTCAGCTCCTGGTTCTGCTCGACCACGGATGCCACTATCTCCTCGGCCATCGCTTGGAATATTTGGAAACGGCACAACTCCAAAGTCTTCAAGGCAATTGAGGATCCACTCCCCCCTTGTGGTTCAAAGATGTATTACCGACATTATACTTTCGGCTCTTAGATGTAGAAATGTAGATTCTCGTTCTACCCTTCTATCTTTGTGTAACTCTTACGATGCGCCTTGAACACCCCCCCCCCCCCCTCCTATGTCCGTCTTCCTCTAAAAAGTTGTAATGAGCTACCCTATAACAAACCGCAGTTGTTGATATAAAGGTTCAGGCTGGCGCAAACCCACCATAGTCACAGTCAAAATACTGGACTGTCGCTAGAGGTAGCAGGATTATTTCATTATTTGGATGAGTTGTTAGCCTGCTAGTTATGACTAATGGCGTCGCGTGGGCCCCTCAAATTCATGGGCCCTGTGCCATTGCACAAGACGCACTCCTGCTCGCCCGGACATGCCGGGGCCCTAGCTCCCGATGGCCCGGGGCGAGCACCTCTCTACCCCGCCCTATGGGCCAGCCCTGGTCAAGGACAGTCTGTTTGCTGGCTGGAGCAGGCAGGCTAGACCATACCATCGTCAGGGCGCAGCTCAGGGTCTCAACTGATGGAGCACCAGAAGGTTCCTGGTATACACAGCTTACTATATGGCATCGACGATATTGTCGGTGACGAATTTAGTCATTAGTAAATAGAGTATATGTCAAGATATTTTTGAGGCCTTATATCATGTATTTTTAGGACAATGTAGGTTGAGGCCGTGAACACCACGCTGGTCACCACGAGGATGTTGGCCTGCCGTGTGGGTGTACAGGCTGCGACAGCGTCACCAAGAAGAAGGTGATTGACAATGCGGGAAGGCTGCGACAACGTCACCAAGAAGAAGGTGATGGACACATCCACGACAAGGTGCTCGTCGACTCTAGCCGGAGCCAGCAGGCACCATCGCCATGGCGCAGCTCAGAGAGACACCAGCGAACTCCTGGTGAAAACGGCTTACTATGGCATCTACGACGTTGGAGTGGCCAGTCCGGGATGGTCGCCGACGTGGGGGTCCGACCTGAATAAAGGCGGTGGTCCTAGGGTCTCTCTTGCGTGAAGAGGAAGACCTACCAGAGGCCTGGACTCGTGATCTAGCCGGAGTGTTGAGTTTCGGAAGGCTCCGCCGGCAAATGTAACAGTGCTTTTTGCCTGGGGTTTGCTGGATCGGTGGTATTCGGTCGTGCGCATCCATGCTTTTATTCTGCCGATTGGTTCTGGAGGGAGCGGCGCGAAGCTCTTTTCTGTGTTGACATCAAGTGACTATGGATCCATGATGAAAGTCGGAAGAAGAGAAATTCATAAGGCCGGAGGGGAGGACTAGCTAAGGGAGGTTCAAGTCTCCGCGCTGTTGAGGGACTTGCTTGGTGTTCCGGGCTTCACAGCAGCGGTATGAAAGTGGGGGCGACAACACATGTGAAGTTCAGAGTCCTACCTTTCAGGGTGAAACCCAAGGTCTGGCCTTAACTGGTTGTACCTAGCAATGACCTTGTTGGAGGCATTGTTTTGAGAGCGGGGACTATCTTCAGGCTGAAAACCTAAGATCGTTGATGACGACGATGTTAGAGCACTGTTCCCTTTTTGGAGGCGTCGTTTTTGGAGAGTCTGTATTTCATGTGTTGTCTTGGCAGTGGATGTAATGTTGTTATTAGGCCCGAGATACTGTAGCGGGACTTGTGTTTCTTAGTTTTCTTTTCCTTTTTTTTGGATGTGTGCATCCGTAGTGCCATTAGGGTGGTGCGTTGTTGCAGAGGCTGGGTGCAATTGATATCTTTTTGATATTAATATATTCCCTTTATCAAAAAAAAAATCTACGACGTTGCCATGATGATCAGTCCTATTTCAAGATATTTTCGTGTCTAGATTAGATATGTTATTTGTACAGTACCATGGCGACTGTGTCAAAATTGAGGCTAGACAAGAAAACTGACTGGTTTGACAACTGTGACTTACAAATAAGGAGGCAAAAGACGACGTGGGCTTAGCCTAGTGGTTGGGGTCGCAGTGGCGCACCCTAACGACCAGAGTTCGATTCCTGTCAGGGACGAATTTCGGAATTGTCACGCCAAATCCCGCTTCTACTATATCAAAAAGTGTCTAGTTCCTCCTTGACACGGTTTCATTTTTTCAAATAAGGAGGCAATGAGGCGTAATGTTGAACCAGACATCAAGCAAAAAGGTCCTGAATTGTCAGCCTGTTGCAGGAAATACCGAGAGTACTTAGGATTTAGTCAGCTAAGCTACTTCTTGTTTTCCTCGAAGCTGAGATGAAGTAGTACTAGCTTCAGTCGGAACTGTATACTGCGGATGAGTTAACTGTGGTGCAAAAACATCAAAGCTGATGTTTATGTCTACATATATTTGGATCTTAGATTAAGTATGAGATCTATGATTGATGTTCTATTGTCTGCATACATAATTGGATGAGAATTGTATTAAATCTTCTACAAAGTTGTGTGCACTGCATATCGGCAAAACTGCTAGCACGTGGACTTGAATTGACTCAGAATTGGAGTCCCGGCCATGCATACTTCCCAAACGCTGGCTCTCTGAAGCGTGGTTAGCCATCAAACTGCTGCTGCCGGTCTTCTGTGCCTGCCGCATGCAAGGTCAGGTAAAATTAGCATCAAAAGAGACGCTGGTAAGACGACAATCGCAGGAAGAGGCATAGTTACCTTGGGTAAGGCCTCGAAGCACTTGTATGCGACAAACGGTCATCGCGGTAACAAAGAATTCTGTATGTACCAGTGCGTGAGTCACTGTATTATGCAGAATCTACACTAGGACACCAAATGGATGTTAGTGCGACAGTTAAAATATATAAGGGAATGATCTTTTCAGGTGTTCGGCCAAACGAAAATAGGCCTTACCTTCATCGTGTTATACGGTGGAGCTGTATTGAATTCATGTTTCAAATTGTCCATTGTCAGCATATACTCGCGACGCCTTTTCTTTACATCAATATTTGGACCGTAGTTCGCTGAAATGGACTCGTCATCACTAAAATTTGCCAGAGTATCTCGAGCCATGAAGTAGCTCATTGCCGCCACACCTTCAAGAGCGCCAACAAAGGAGACAATAGTTTCCTTAGTGACCCTGTCATGGTACGCAGCCTCAGCTGTACTGACAAAGGTGCGCAAATACACCTGAAGAACCTATGTATTTTGTAGGGATGTGGGTTAATTAGATACAAATATTACATATACCACAACAATGTTTTCCATGTACTCCATAAATAGTTTATTGAGTTACCAGCATTTCTCTCTTTGTTGGAGTCATCAGTTTGGTGAGAAGTGCACTTTGAGGAATTATGCCTGGCTTGCCCTGAAATAATTTCATAGAGGAAAATAGAAGATATCGCCATTTTGTTGAGGTGCGAAAGATCAGAAATTAATACGATACTTTGCAGGTTTGGATATCAGAAATAATGTGGTTACCATGATAGTGGAAACCAGCTTCACTGAATCTTCAGCTACCGTGCAAAGATTTTTTTTCGAAAAGGGGGAAAAATCGCCCCAGCTTCTGCATCCAAAGGATGCACACGGCTTTTTATTAGATTATTCATGAAGCCTTACAAGAAACAATACAAAAGCTACCGTGCAAAGATAACGTCGAAATCCTGTTGTTTCCCGATACTGCAACTCTCACGAAATAAACAAAGGGGAAAATTAAGGTCATATCTAGCAGTAGTTTTGTACTTTTAGTTCCTTCTTTACTCAGCCTTTTTTTCTTC
The DNA here is from genome assembly GCF_022539505.1 of Lolium rigidum. Lineage (NCBI taxonomy): Eukaryota > Viridiplantae > Streptophyta > Magnoliopsida > Poales > Poaceae > Lolium > Lolium rigidum. The sequence continues at coordinate 55,731,116 of NC_061511.1, read as the reverse complement.
ATTAATTTACTCATTTATAATACAAAATAAGTATGTGATTTTACGATTACAGTCTTCAGAAGAATAGGATAACTTAGTACAAAATGCATAGTGCTTGTTTTCATGATTTTGGCACTGCTGCTTTGCGTCTGGTGCTAAATTGCTTTCGCATCGTAAAGGAAAACAAACTAGGAACAAGGCTTACCAGAATGCCAGTATGAGAAATCTTCGTAAAGAACTCCTGAATCCTATCCCGCTCTTCACATAACTCCTTTTCGAAAGAAACATAAACAAATAAGGCTTCAAGTAAATATAACAATGTGAAGAAAGTGGACGAACATATTAGGATTATAAAATTTGGTATGGGACATCTATTTTAGCTCAACACTATTTCTGGAGTCCTTCATTGTTTGGTTTTACTTTATCACTATGTATGTCTATAGTACATTTTTGGAGTTGACGCAGAATTGAGTCGCCATGGAGAATTAAAAAAACTTAAAATTAACTAAGCCTTTGCTGAAATAATATTGTTTAGTGGAAAGAATTTTATATTAAAAGGAGAGAATAATTCACTGACGAATAAGCAATGACATCTGACGAATTATGAGAACAGAATGAAACACAAAAAATATGCCTCGGGGTAACACTGAGGTGTGGCCATGAGGGGCATGAATTTCATGAAACCGTAAGACTGAATTGAAGCAAACAAAACCAGTGACAACAGTATATACAATTAAAAACACCAAACACCTAAAAATGTGCAAACTTAGAACCCTCACTACAGGAATCTGCCAAGGAGCCGACGGCCTCCAGCCCTCGGCGTATCACCGCCTCGCCCTCGGCGTACACTACGCCGACGGGGCCCCTCGGCGTAGCTCCTCGGGGAAGGTGGGCCTCGGCGCATGCCACTTGGCCCTCGGCGTAGCTCCGCCCGTCGGCGTAGACGGAGTGGGCCGACGGCTGGCTCCACCCGTCGGCGTAGTGGCCGTCGGCGCAGGTCGCTAACCGGCACCGTCAAGGTGACGGCCGTTACGGCTACGCCGAGCGCCGCACCGTCGGCGTACGGTGACGCGTGGCGAGCCCTGGTCGACCTTGGCGCTCGATACGCCGAGGGCCCCCCCGTCGGCGTAGTTGGACGCGTGGCGCCGCCTGGTCGCTCCTGCCTCCCGATACGCCGAGAGCCTCACCGTCGGCGTACCGCCACACGTGGCGCGGCCTGGGCGATCCTGGCGCCGATACGCCGAGCGCCTCCCCGTCGGCGTACTTGGACGCGTGGCGCGCCCTGGGTGATCCTGGGAGCTACCCCGAGGGGGAACCCGTCGGCGTAGAGGGTACCATTTGGTACTTTTCTGGACGCGTGGCGCGCCCTGGGTGATCCTGGGAGCTACCCCGAGGGGGAACCCGTCGGCGTAGAGGGTACCATTTGGTACTTTTTTTGCGATTTTTGCTGTTTCGCGCGTTTTCCAGATTTGGCAGGATACACAAGCACATATAATTCACATGAAATTCATAGGCATGAAGTGCAAATACATATAACATCAAGTGCATACATAGTGTCATAGTGCCATAGGTTGCATACATAGTGTCATAGTGACATAGGATGCATACATAGTGCCATAGTGTGCATACATGCATGGTGCCATAGTGTGCATAAGATACATGGGACTACTAGAGGAGCTCGTCGCCGCTAAACACCGGCCCGGGCCGATTCCTTCCGGTAGAAGCTGCGGAAGAACCACCGGGAGAAGGACCGGGAGAAGTACCGGGAGAAGTACCGGGTGTAGCACCGGGAGAAGGACCACCATGATGAACCGGTGTCATGTCCCTCCCACCACCCTGGTTTCCGAACATCCCGTTCCCTACACACATGTTCCCGAGATGTTAGCAATTTGCGAGGCAAAGGAAAGCCGTAGTATTCGATTTGGCGAAGAACTTACCGTTGTTCTCCCATAGTACTCCGCAGCGAAATTCTCCTTCGATGGCATGTTTGGCGCCGGCCCCGGAAAGGGAGGCATCGGCCCTAAATCCGTCTGTCCGTCCAGCTTGATTGCCCACAAACGACGCCTGCAAGATAGTTTACATGTCCGTCTTTGCAGAAATGAAGCATCAAACTAGGGGAAAGTGGGACTTGTCATCATTTGCGAAAACAAAGGTTGGAACTTACATGTATATATGCCATGTACTCCATGAACTGCTGCTGGTGCTGGTTGAAGGCCACCTGATATTCTTGATGAGCGGCCACGTAGGCCGCCTCGAAGTCAGCTACAATTTCACAAATTCATGTCTCGTTAGCACTTAGCAATGTATGAACGAAAGTCGGAAAGAGGATGGAAATGAGGGAAACTTACGTCGTATGCGGGTTGCCGAGCCCGGCGACGAGGCGGGAGAGGGGGCTGTCCTTGGTGAGTCCCGCCTTGAGACGCGTGAAGGTCGTGGTGAGGGTATGCTTGACGGCCTTGTTCATCATGGCGAGACGGCCATGCGGCAACCCTCCGGACGACAGGACCAACGACTCCTCGTCGACCTCCGCGCTCATGGGGTCATCCACCTCCGGGTGACGATGCCTCACCATCTCGCAGTAGTTCTCGACGTCCTCGGCGTAGGTGCCGAAGTACTCAGGGAGCGAGGGCCGAGGCTGCGAGAGATCGGGCTTCTTAAGCCGCATCTTGTTGTATATCTCGAGGTCGGACATCTCCTCCTCGGGTCCTAACGCGGCCCTCTCGCATCGCGAAAGGAAATGTTGTGAGTACCAACTTTGAACCCGAAGGAAAATAAAATGTATACATACCGTCTTCCCCTTGTAGCGCTCGTAGCCGAGGTTTCCCCCACGGTGTGTGCCACCGTCGCCTCGGTTCTCCGCGTTCCGCCTCGCCACGGCTGCAAAGTCCTCGTCCATCTTGAGCCACCTCGTCCTAACCATCTCCTCCCATGCCTCGGCATGCGGCTCGGCCCAATCGGGGATAACCTGAAAATGCAATACTCAACTCAATCTAATGCAATCGCAACTTAGTAGCAATGTAGAATCTCATTGACATTTTACTCACCGACATGTAGTCCTCCACCGTCATCTCGTACTCGGCCTTAGCATTCTTACCGACAATGTCCGGCTTATGGACCCTCTCGCCTCTCTCCGCCCAGAAGTGACCCGTGGACGTGATCCTTTGGTTGTACCACACCTGCGGTGTCAACCTCTCACAAGTCGCCCGCAAAGTCCTGTTCGCGGCCGTCTCCTCAACCTCGGGCGCCACACGATAAAAACACTTCAATCATGCAAAAAACAATTGTGAGATTCATGAGTTAGAACATTGGGGTCATCAAATATGAACGAAGCTCGAGAAAATATGTCTTACCCAAAACTTTCTCATCACGGCCTCGGCAGCCGTCGGGAAGCCTACGCCAGGGGCACTCTCGTAGTCCGTCCAAGTAGTGGCTAGCTTCTTCTCGCCAGTCTGGGACAGATGCCGAGGGGATAGTACTTGCCCGGCCAGAACTTCCTAAGCAAAGCTCCAATCATGCTGCTAGGCAGGCGCCCCTTGACCCCCGGAGGAAATATCCAATTGCTGCACATGAAAATCAAACATTAGCACATGAAAATCAAACATTAGTACATGAAAATCGAAATTGCCAAATTAGTACACTTACTCAGGGCCAGCGAGGAATAATAAGGGTCTTCGCCTCATGGGTCTTAGGCTCCTTCCTCTCGTCGGGGACTCTCGCTTCCCCACGAATCTTCGGTGCCTTCGGCCGCCCATCCTCCTCCGGAGTCTCAAACCCGCGGCTAGAGTCCTCCTCGGCTCTAGACTCCGTCTCCGCCTCCTCTCTAGACGTCCCCTCCAAAAAGAACCCGGAAGCAACGTCGCCTCGAAGCCGAGGGTGGTGGCTCAAAGTCCGGTCCTCCCCAGCCCACCTCCACCTCCACCTCCACCTCCACCTCCTCCCAAGCCACCTCCACCTCCACCACCTCGTCCCCGTCCTCGTCCTCGTCCTCATCCTCCTCCTCCTACCGCAAAGTCCTCGTAACGCGGATTGCGATGCGGTTCCCTCTCACTCCTTCTAACATTGTTCTTGCGTTGTTGCATCTTCTTAAGCAAGCTCGACGAGTCCTCCTTGCCGCCGCTCATATTGTTCAATCACCTGCATTGAGAAAGAGAAAACAATTAAGAAGCATGTTGAAAAATATATAAATAGTAAGCATAAAGACACTAAACAATTAAGAAGCATGTTCAAGAATATATAAATACTAAGCATAAAGATACTAAACAATAAAGAAGCATGTTGAAAAAAATATAAATACTAAGCATAAAGATACTAAACAAATAAGAAGCATGTTGAAATATAAACACATAAAAGACCCTCACCAGCCGTCATCAATCTCATCGTCAATCTCATTTTGTTTCTCCTTGCCACTATCACTATCACTATCTTTTGAGTAGTAAGTTGGATTTTGATAGACGGGTGGAGGCTCATCATCGCTATCATCTTCCACTTGTAACTTCTCGAGCATATCTATGTCCTTTAGATCCACCACCGACTCACCACGAGTTTCTCGCATCGTTCCCGAGGTCCTCTTCAAGAACACATTCTAACTCAAAGTGCCCGAAGTCCTCTTCCTCTTGATAGAAAATTCCCTCGTATGTTACGAGGTCAATGTTGTTGTAATCGTCCTCGGAGGGAATCGGTAGGTTACCATGTGGCGATACCGGAACACGACTTCCCGACCGTTGAGGGCCGCTTTCCGGCATGGGTACGGCAAATAATAAACTTGCTTGGCTTGGTGAGCAACAATATAGACATCGGCTCCGGTATAGGTGGTGGAAGGCTTAACTTCAACTAACCCAATGGACTTGGTAATTCTCTCGTCCACCTCTTGGGTCGAACCAATGACACTTGAACACAACGAGATTGAGTTGTTTGTTTGTACGGTTGAAGGTCAGCTCGTATACATTCTCTAACCTCCCGTAGTAATCAAAGGTATCGGATCCTTTAGTGAAGACACCAGTATTTATCGTTTTTGGATTCGCCCGGCCCTTCCGGTGTGTCTCTCGTATGGAATCGAAACCCATTCACGTCATACTTCTCATACTTCATGACGTCACGGTTACAACCTTGGGAAACACATCTCAACTCATCTCGTCATCTCAACGTTTGCATCGCCTCCCTACAATCACGGTTCAAATTTGTTGTGTGCATTAGTTACGTGGAATAACAGGGACAAGTCACATATTGGTAGGTAAGAGGGACAGCTTAGACATTACTTTTTTCATGAACCAAGACACAAAGTTTATTTTTACTTCGGGAGCACCCTCTTTCAGTAGAGTCTCCAACTCCGCGCCCGTGGGATCGCGCGGAAGCCACCACCGTTCATCCGTGAATTCGCCGAAAGGATACAATAAGCATTAGACCGAGTTGAGTGTAGGTGATCGAAACTAGATACAATAAGCATTACACCATGTTACCTAATGAAATCGTGACCGCCATCGTCGTCGTCCCCCCCACCACTTCCTTCATGTTCATAAGCACATAGAGCATTATGCAATCCTTCTCTTCCCTCTCCAATCTATATTTTTGTCCTTTACCAGCCTTGCCACCGGGACATTGGAATAGTTGAAGCTTGGGGTCATTCATGGGCACGTCGACATTGTAACGAGAGACCGGGTTATGCAGAGTGGGAACTTCATCAGATAGTACGTTGTTGCGGCATCTCGCCATCTCCCGAAGGCACGTTGCCTCAGCTATGCATGCTTCAATCTTGGCTTTGTTTCCGGTTATCTTCCGAATATACTTGAACTCTCTCTCAATACAAAACTGCCACCGAAACCGCACCGGGCCACCCAAGAGTGCCTCGTTTGCGAGGTGCACAATGAGATGTGCCATCGGAGTAAAGAAGCCCGGCGGAAAGATCATCTCCAAATTGCATAGCAACTCCGGCACTTGAACTTGCAGCTTCTCAATAACCTTAGGACATATCTGCTTAGCACAGAGCGTGCGGAAGAAATGACTCAACTCCGCGAGCACTCGCCATATTTTCTCGGGGAGATACCCTCGAAGCATCACCGGCATCAGCCGCTCAATCCATATATGATAGTCGTGACTCTTGAGCCCGGTGACTTTTCCCGTCGAAAGATTGACTCCCTTGCTCATATTCGAACAATAACCATCAGGGAACATCACAACATATTTTAGCCACTTGGAATGCCTCCTTCTTTTGGATGGAATCAAGGCAGAAGTCGGCGTGCGGCTTGAACCAATTCTTTCGACGGCCAGTAGGACGTTGCATGTGTAATTTCTTCCTATCACAGAGCTTCTCAACATCAACTCTAGCCTTGACATTATCCTTTGACTTCCCGGGAATGTTTAGGCACGTGTGAAATAAGGACTCCGCGACATTCTTTATGGTGTGCATCACATCGATGTTATGGGGAAGTTCGAGGTCCTTGTAATACTCGAGCTTCGTTAAGGCTGCCTCGTGAGTCCGGCTTGTGCGTTACACCATATCCCTCAAATTGATGGTCGATTCCGATGCCGCCGGCACGAGAGCACGTAGCTCGGCATCAACAGACTATACCATCGAACTTTGGCACCTCTCGTTACTTCATGCACAACTTTGCCTTTCTTGAAGTTCTTTTTGTCTTCTCTGAACGGATGCCTCCGTTTGAGGTACTGCCGATTCGTGTCAAACGCAACATACTTGCGACCCTTATTTAGCCAAAGGAACTCAAGTCGATGCCTGCACACGGGGCATGGCCATTTACCAGCTGTACACCATCCGCATGTTAGGGCGTACCCGGGCATGTCATGCATGGTATACTGCAACCAAACTTTCATGCAGAAGTTTTTCTTCGATGCTCGGTCGTACGTCAACGTCCCGTGGTGCCAAGAGTGGTTCAAATCTTCCACAATCGGCTGCATGTAGACACTCAAGTTCTTCCCCGGATAATGGGGCCCTGGAATGATCGACTGACGAAACATGGTCTTCCTCGTCATTAGGACTCCGGGAGGGAGATTGAGCGGAATTACAAACACGGGCCAACAACCGTAAGTGGCATTCGACATACCATATGGATTGAAGCCATCCGTAGCTATCGCAATTCTGACATTCCGAGCATCTGCTGCCCTATGGGGGTATTTTCTATCAAAGTTCTTCCATGCATTGCCATCAGATGGATGTCCCATCTTCGTCCGCCCCTGATTGTCCTTTATTCGAGTCCCCATCTTGTGCCACGTCATCTGTTTGGCGGTCTCCTCGATCAAGTAAAGCCGCTGGATTCTTTTTATGAATGGGAGATACCGAAGAATCGACTTTGCGATCTTTGACCGCCTCACCGACCATCCTTTCCCGTTACCTCTTCATACCTAGAGGCCTTACAAATGGGACAATACTTGTCCTCCGCAAACTGTTTCCAGAAGAGAACACAGCCTTTTTCACAATAGTCTATCCTTTGATAATCCATGTTGAGCGCCGACATGAGTTGCCTCGTCTCGTGCAGTGCTTTTAGGCGGACAATGCCCTTTGGGCAACATGTTACCGGTTGTTTTCAGACTTGCTTCGAAGCCGTCACGGGTGGTGTTGTACCGGGTCTTGTCGGCTAGACATTGGGAGATGGCATCGAGCCGAGAAATCTCGGCGCCATCGTACAGAGGCGTCTTAGCAGCGGCTATCATATCATAGAAGGCCTTCGCGGCTGGCTCGGTTCCTCCGGTTCCGGAGGTTCCTCCGGTTCCGGCGGTTCCTCCCGTGAAGGTGGCGACTCCGGCATGTGGGCATCGACAAGATCATCTAGAAAGTCCCTAACCCCATCGTACTCATTGCCATTGAGCCGCCGCCGCATCACCTCACCTCCGTCACGTTCGTGCTCATCAAAATCGATCCGCGTGACGTAACGAGGCATATACCCATATTGCGGAAGGTGTTTAAACATGTCATCCTTTCCACGACGGTGATGCTTCAAGCAACGATTGCACGGGCAAAGTGGCTGAACCTTCGTTTTGTACCACGCGCCAACTCCTTCACTAAATGCCAAGTCTTCCTTATCCACTCATCCGTTTTATTAGTCGCACTAACACGGCCGGTGTACATCCATCCATTATCAGCCATCCTCTCGCTCTATTGGAAGCCAAACGACAAGCATAGCATTTATATCAAATAGGAAAATGCATCATATTTTAATTTTTTTAACAGCAAAACGAATGCATCAACCTACATCTCTACTAGGTGGGCTCCTAGCAGCCGCCGGATCCGTAGATTGAGTATGTTCTCCATGCTCTACCTCGGTCCGAGTCAAAATTTCGGCGACACCTCCCCGCTGCTCTCCCGATACACGTCTCGCCAAAAAGACAAGAGGATGTGCATCCGGAGAACAACGGTGAGCGCTGCCGAAATCCTGACTCGGACCGGAGCAGAGCATGGAGAACGTACCCAACTACGGATCCACCGACTGTCCCGTAAATGCCGCAAGCGTTACGGTTGAAAATATGCCGACCACTAGTGCATATTTATCCGCGTAACGCTTGAGGACGGGAAGTGACACCTAGGTTACGCAACTTGACTTGGAAAATGAATCTAGTGACATAAATAAAATGCGGAGAAGAAGTTCGAAATTTTGCTCACCCTCGGCTGTAGAGGAAGTAGTGGAACAACCTCGGCGACCGTCGAGAAGCGCGTCAAGATCCGGGATCGTCACACCGGGAGGCTCACGACGAGGCGGTCACGGCATAGCCTATTACAAATTCACAAAATTCACATTATTACACATATTTCTACTACACAATCTACGAATCCGGTGGCGGTGGCGGCTAACAAATTAACTAAGCAAAAAATCCTAACTAACTAACTAACAGCAATTTGTATTACAACAATTAAAGTAACACAAAAATGAAAGTAACACAATTTCTATTACTAGTTCCAACATCAATTTGTATTACAACAATTAAAGTAACACAAAAATGAAAAAAAAGGGCTAAAGTGCTTACCATCTGCAGGCCGGCCGGGTACTGCGCGGGGGTGTTGAGGAGGAGGTGGGCGGGGGTGTCGCCCCAGTTCAAATCCGGACAGTTTCCAGCGGATTCGGCGGGGCACCGCAGGAAGCGGGTGGGATTCCCAGATGGCTTCCGCGCGCATATGGCATGTGATAGGTGGTGCGTAGGAGGTATCCTACCGCCGCGCGGAGGTCCCGCGCGATACCGAAATGCGCACCATGTAGCTGCTTCACAAAAAAAGCCCTTCCGGCACCTCGAAAATGGAAAAACCCTCGCCCGTGGTTCGGATTGGAAATCCGCGACCGGGGCCTTGCTTCCCATCCTAAGGCCCACGCACGTGCCAAATATGGCCTCGTTCCGACAAACTATGTGGTGAAACGGGCCGTTTCCTACTCATTTCCCCTAAAAGCCATAGAACTCCGGACGAGATAGCCCTGTTCGTGAAGGGTTCTCCAAGATAATTGCCGTATCCCAGTTCCGTCTTTTGCAGTGGTTACTAGGACACATAAAATGACGCCACGCCGCTCCGCTCGATTTTTGGCTCCGTTTGCTTTGCCAACCGCGCAAAACGGGGCCGCCGGGACATGCGGTATGGCCGTACCGGGCGCGCGCGTGCACCCGTCCGCCAACGCGCGAAACGGAAAACATTTAGCACATAAAATGACGCGTCCTAGACCTAAAAACATTTTTCCCTCCATTTATTGAGCGAAGGAAAGTGTCGCCCCGGCTCAAATCCGGACAGTTTCCAGCGGATTCGGCGGGGCACCGCAGAAGCGGGTGGGATTCCCGCGATGGCTTCCGCGCGCATATGGCATGTGATAGGTGGTGCGTAGGAGGTATCCTACCGCCGCGCCGAGGTCCCGCGCGATACCGAAATGCGCACCATGTAGCCGCTTCACAAAAAAGCCCTTCCGGCACTCCGAAAATGGAAAAACCCTCGCCCGTGGTTCGGATTGGAAATCCGCGACCGGGGCCTTGCTTCCCATCCTAAGGCCCACGCACGTGCCAAATATGGCCTCGTTCCGACAAACTATGTGGTGAAACGGGCCGTTTCCTACTCATTTCCCCTAAAAGCCATAGAACTCCGGACGAGATAGCCCTGTTCGTGAAGGGTTCTCCAAGATAATTGCCGTATCCCAGTTCCGTCTTTTGCAGTGGTTACTAGGACACATAAAATGACGCCACGCCGCTCCGCTCGATTTTTTGGCTCCGTTTGCTTTGCCAACTGCGCAAAACGGGGCCGCCGGACATGCGGTATGGCCGTACCGGGCGCGCGCGTGCACCCGTCCGGCAACGCGCGAAACGGAAAACATTTAGCACATAAAATGACGCGTCCTAGACCTAAAAACATTTTTCCCTCCATTTATTGAGCGAAGGAAAGTGTCGCCCCAGTTCAAATCCGGACGGTTTCCAGCGGATTCGGCGGGGCACCGCAGGAAGCGGGTGGGATTCCCAGATGGCTTCCGCGCGCATATGGCATGTGATAGGTGGTGCGTAGGAGGTATCCTACCGCCGCGCCGAGGTCCCGCGCGATACTGAAATGCGCACCATGTAGCTTCTTCACAAAAAAAAGCCCTTCCGGCACCCCGAAAATGGAAAAACCCTCGCCCGTGGTTCGGATTGGAAATCCGCGACCGGGGCCTTGCTTCCCATCCTAAGGCCCACGCACGTGCCAAATATGGCCTCGTTCCGACAAACTATGTGGTGAAACGGGCCGTTTCCTACTCATTTCCCCTAAAAGCCATAGAACTCCGGACGAGATAGCCCCGTTCGTGAAGGGTTCTCCAAGATAATTGCCGTATCCCGGTTCCGTCTTTTGCGGTGGTTACTAGGACACATAAAATGACGCCACGCCGCTCCGCTCGATTTTTGGCTCCGTTTGCTTTGCCAACCGCGCAAAACGGGGCCGCCGGGACATGCGGTATGGCCGCACGGGCGCGCGCGTGCACCCGTCCGGCAACGCGCGAAACGGAAAACATTTAGCACATAAAATGACGCGTCCTAGACCTAAAAACATTTTTCCCTCCATTTATTGAGCGAAGGAAAGTGTCGCCCCGGCTCAAATCCGGACGGCTTCCGGCGGATTCGGCGGGGCACCGCGAGAAGCGGGTGGGATTCCCGCATGGCTTCCGCGCGCATATGGCATGTGATAGGTGGTGCGTAGGAGGTATCCTACCGCCGCGCGGAGGTCCCGCGCGATACCGAAATGCGCACCATGTAGCCGCTTCACAAAAAAAGCCCTTCCGGCACCCCGAAAATGGAAAAACCCTCGCCCGTGGTTCGGATTGGAAATCCGCGACCGGGGCCTTGCTTCCCATCCTAAGGCCCACGCACGTGCCAAATATGGCCTCGTTCCGACAAACTATGTGGTGAAACGGGCCGTTTCCTACTCATTTCCCCTAAAAGCCATAGAACTCCGGACGAGATAGCCCCGTTCGTGAAGGGTTCTCCAAGATAATTGCCGTATCCCGGTTCCGTCTTTTGCAGGTGGTTACTAGGACACATAAAATGATGCCACGCCGCTCCGCTCGATTTTTTGGCTCCGTTTGCTTTGCCAACCGCGCAAAACGGGCCGCCGGGACATGCGGTATGGCCGCACGGGCGCGCGCGTGCACCCGTCCGCCAACGCGCGAAACGGAAAACATTTAGCACATAAAATGACGCGTCCTAGACCTAAAAACATTTTTCCCTCCATTTATTGAGCGAAGGAAAGTGTCGCCCCGGCTCAAATCCGGACGGTTTCCGACGGATTCGGCGGGGCACAGCGCGGAAGCGGGTGGGATCCCCAGCTGGCTTCCGCGCGCATATGGCATGTGATAGGTGGTGCGTAGGAGGTATCCTACAGCCGCGCGGAGGTCCCGCGCGATACCGAAATGCGCACCATGTAGCCGCTTCACAAAAAAAGCCCTTCCGGCACCCCGAAAATGGAAAAACCCTCGCCCGTGGTTCGGATTGGAAATCCGCGACCGGGGCCTTGCTTCCCATCCTAAGGCCCACGCACGTGCCAAATATGGCCTCGTTCCGACAAACTATGTGGTGAAACGGGCCGTTTCCTACTCATTTCCCCTAAAAGCCATAGAACTCCGGACGAGATAGCCCTGTTCGTGAAGGGTTCTCCAAGATAATTGCCGTATCCCAGTTCCGTCTTTTGCAGTGGTTACTAGGACACATAAAATGACGCCACGCCGCTCCGCTCGATTTTTTGGCTCCGTTTGCTTTGCCAACTGCGCAAAACGGGGCCGCCGGGACATGCGGTATGGCCGTACCGGCGCGCGCGTGCACCCGTCCGCCAACGCGCGAAACGGAAAACATTTAGCACATAAAATGACGCGTCCTAGACCTAAAAACATTTTTCCCTCCATTTATTGAGCGAAGGAAAGTGTCGCCCCAGTTCAAATCCGGACAGTTTCCAGCGGATTCGGCGGGGCACGGCAGGAAGCGGGTGGGATTCCCAGATGGCTTCCGCGCGCATATGGCATGTGATAGGTGGTGCGTAGGAGGTATCCTACCGCCGCGCGGAGGTCCCGCGCGATACTGAAATGCGCACCATGTAGCCGCTTCACAAAAAAGCCCTTCCGGCACCCCGAAAATGGAAAAACCCTCGCCCGTGGTTCGGATTGGAAATCCGCGACCGGGGCCTTGCTTCCCATCCTAAGGCCCACGCACGTGCCAAATATGGCCTCGTTCCGACAAACTATGTGGTGAAACGGGCCGTTTCCTACTCATTTCCCCTAAAAGCCATAGAACTCCGGACGAGATAGCCCGGTTCGTGAAGGGTGCTCCAAGATAATTGCCGTATCCCAGTTCCGTCTTTTGCAGTGGTTACTAGGACACATAAAATGACGCCACGCGGCTCCGCTTGATTTTTTGGCTCCGTTTGCTTTGCCAACTGCGCAAAACGGGGCCGCCGGGACATGCGGTATGGCCGTACCGGGCGCGCGCGTGCACCCGTCCGCCAACGCGCGAAACGGAAAACATTTAGCACATAAAATGACGCGTCCTAGACCTAAAAACATTTTTCCCTCCATTTATTGAGCGAAGGAAAGTGTCGCCCCGGCTCAAATCCGGACGGCTTCCGACGGATTCGGCGGGGCACCGCAGAAGCGGGTGGGATTCCCGGATGGCTTCCGCGCGCATATGGCATGTGATAGGTGGTGCGTAGGAGGTATCCTACCGCCGCGCGGAGGTCCCGCGCGATACCGAAATGCGCACCATGTAGCCGCTTCACAAAAAAAGCCCTTCCGGCACCCCGAAAATGGAAAAACCTCGCCCGTGGTTCGGATTGGAAATCCGCGACCGGGCCTTGCTTCCCATCCTAAGGCCCACGCACGTGCCAAATATGGCCTCGTTCCGACAAACTATGTGGTGAAACGGGCCGTTTCCTACTCATTTCCCCTAAAAGCCATAGAACTCCGGACGAGATAGCCCCGTTCGTGAAGGGTTCTCCAAGATAATTGCCGTATCCCGGTTCCGTCTTTTCCGGTGGTTACTAGGACACATAAAATGACGCCACGCGGCTCCGCTCGATTTTTTGGCTCCGTTTGCTTTGCCAACCGCGCAAAACGGGGCCGCCGGGACATGCGGTATGGCCGTACCGGGCGCGCGCGTGCACCCGTCCGCCAACGCGCGAAACGGAAAACATTTAGCACATAAAATGACGCGTCCTAGACCTAAAAACATTTTTCCCTCCATTTATTGAGCGAAGGAAAGTGTCGCCCCGGCTCAAATCCGGACGGCTTCCAGCCGGATTCGGCGGGGCACCGCAGAAGCGGGTGGGATTCCCGGATGGCTTCCGCGCGCATATGGCATGTGATAGGTGGTGCGTAGGAGGTATCCTACCGCCGCGCGGAGGTCCCGCGCGATACCGAAATGCGCACCATGTAGCCGCTTCACAAAAAAAGCCCTTCCGGCACCCCGAAAATGGAAAAACCCTCGCCCGTGGTTCGGATTGGAAATCCGCGACCGGGGCCTTGCTTCCCATCCTAAGGCCCACGCACGTGCCAAATATGGCCTCGTTCCGACAAACTATGTGGTGAAACGGGCCGTTTCCTACTCATTTCGCCTAAAAGCCATAGAACTCCGGACGAGATAGCCCTGTTCGTGAAGGGTTCTCCAAGATAATTGCCGTATCCCGGCTCCGTCTTTTGCAGTGGTTACTAGGACACATAAAATGACGCCACGCGGCTCCGCTCGATTTTTGGCTCCGTTTGCTTTGCCAATCGCGCAAAACGGGCCGCCGGGACATGCGGTATGGCCGTACCGGGCGCGCGCGTGCACCCGTCCGCCAACGCGCGAAACGGAAAACATTTAGCACATAAAATGACGCGTCCTAGACCTAAAAACATTTTTCCCTCCATTTATTGAGCGAAGGAAAGTGTCGCCCCGGTTCAAATCCGGACGGTTTCCGGCGGATTCGGCGGGGCACCGCGAGAAGCGGGTGGGATTCCCGGATGGCTTCCGCGCGCATATGGCATGTGATAGGTGGTGCGTAGGAGGTATCCTACCGCCGCGCGGAGGTCCCGCGCGATACCGAAATGCGCACCATGTAGCCGCTTCACAAAAAAAGCCCTTCCAGGCACCCCGAAAATGGAAAACCAAGTGTGGGCCCATGTATGCGGAAATCGTCAACGCCGGGTACATGCAAGGTTAGACAAACCTTACATCACACTTGTACACATATGTTAGGGACAAATGCAAGTTTTCAAGCGATTCCGACGCTCCGGTGATCCGTATCTTGGGAAACCCTAGGGCGCGGACCTCGTGGATCTACCCCTATAGCTTTCTCCGTGCGAGGGTTTACCAATGGATTTTTTTATTTGCTTTGCTTTGTTTAGGACATATGCACATGGAAACCATAGGTTTGGAATGAAATAGGCCCCGGATGAGCCGTAGCGGGAGTTTCCACATACAAATCCTGGATTTTACCAAGTGTGGGCCCATGTATGCGGAAATCGTCAACGCCGGGTACATGCAAGGTTAGACAAACCTTACATCACACTTGTACACATATGTTAGGGACAAATGCAAGTTTTCAAGCGATTCCGACGCTCCGGTGATCCGTATCTTGGGAAACCCTAGGGCGCGGACCTCGCGGATCTACCCCTATAGCTTTCTCCGTGCGAGGGTTTACCAATGGATTTTTTTATTTGCTTTGCTTTGTTTAGGACATATGCACATGGAAACCATAGGTTTGGAATGAAATAGGCCCCGGATGAGCCGTAGCAGGAGTTTCCACATACAAATCCGGGATTTTACCAAGTGTGGGCCCATGTATGCGGAAATCGTCAACGCCGGGTACATGCAAGGTTAGACAAACCTTACATCACACTTGTACACATATGTTAGGGACAAATGCAAGTTTTCAAGCGATTCCGACGCTCCGGTGATCTGTATCTTGGGAAACCATAGGGCGGGGACCCTGCAGATCTACCCCTATAGCTTTCTCCGTGCGAGGGTTTACCAATGGATTTTTTTTATTTTCTTTGCTTTGTTTAGGACATATGCACATGGAAACCATAGGTTTGGAATGAAATAGGCCCCGGATGAGCCGTAGCAGGAGTTTCCACATACAAATCCTGGATTTTACCAAGTGTGGGCCCATGTATGCGGAAATCGTCAACGCCGGGTACATGCAAGGTTAGACAAACCTTACATCACACTTGTACACATATGTTAGGGACAAATGCAAGTTTTCAAGCGATTCCGACGCTCCGGTGATCCGTATCTTGGGAAACCCTAGGGCGGGGACCCCGCGATTTACCCCTATAGCTTTTTTCGTGCGAGGGTTCACCAATGGATTTTTTTAATTTCTTTGCTTTGTTTAGGACATATGCACATGGAAACCATAGGTTTGGAATGAAATAGGCCCCGGATGAGCCGTAGCAGGAGTTTCCAGCGATTCGGACGCTCCGGTGGTTTGTATCTAGGGAAACCCTAGGGGGCGGGGACCCCGCAAATCTACCCCTAGGGTTAGGGTTAGGGTTAGCAATGGACTTTTTTCCTTTGTTTTAGGACATATGTACATCGATAGCAGATATTGGGCCTACTGGATCCCGTCGACCCGTCTACGAAGAGCGTCACTCGTGGGATCTACATAAGCCATCTACCATTTTTTTCTTTAAAAAAGTAACTATTTTTACATAATTCATACTAGTACATAAATAAAACAAACATAATATAAAGTTAATGACCAAAAAGAAAAAAAGAAAAAAAAATGTATGCCGAGGGTGGCCGTCGGCATAGGTGGGTGATGCCCTATGCCGAGGGTGGCCCTCGGCGCCTCGCTGACGCCGTGACCGGGCCGTCACGGCCGGAGCGGGACCGGAGCAGATGCTCGTGCTACGCCGACGGCCTTGGGTACGCCGAGGGTGGCCGTCGGCGTATCCGTCTCTACGCCGAGGGGATGTCTACGCCGAGGGGCTCTTTGGGCCGCTGCCCTGGACCGGACGTACGCCGACGGCCCCGACATTTGGCCGTCGGCGTACGCCACGGCCGTCGGCGCATCGCGCCATTCCTGTAGTGCCTAGGACTGTATTGGAAAAACTAAACGAACTGTATTTGCGTGCCTATGTCGACACTGGGTTTGCACTGAGGGATCATGCATATAGTTTCTCAAGAACTTGTTGGCCTGTAAACATTTAGTGGGCTGAAACCTGACACGGAACAACACTTTGCTGAAACAGTGTGGATTATTGTCCAGGAGTTGCAATTGGGAGAGGATAATCCACCGACACAATGAAATATGAAAGAAGGATGAAACAAAAGACTAAGCCATGGAGTGGCACTGGACTGCGGCCTCTCATGGTGAGACTGACTTAGAATCTGGATGAATTTCTTGAAACCGTCAGACTGAATTGAAGCTCAAAGCCGCAGGCAACAATATATATATATATATATATATAATTAAATACACCAAAAACATACAAATATTCAAACTTAGCACCCGAGTATTGTCTTGGAAAACTAAATGAACTGGATTTGCATGCCTATGTTGATATTGAGTTTGCACTCATGGATCATGCATACTATTTCTTCAGAGTACATTGGCCTGGTAAACATTAATTGGGTTTGAATATGCCAATGGGCTGACACAACGAGTACATCGGAACAACACTTGGATAACCCGGAAAAACTTAAGAGTTATGATTTTGGGGCACATGCGAAAAGAAAAAATCAGTTGAGCATAACATCAATGTTGAGACCGAATCACTTGATTTTATGTGCAAACAAATCCAAACTCTACTATGGTTTGGGCGACTGGGGTTAAGTTAGGCGTTGTTGGGGAATAATATCAATCTAACAAAGTTCGAAAGCAGACGAGTAAGTTAAAGCAAAGTTGAAGTGTCTTACATAATCCATCTCCGCTGGATCCTCCCGGTTGACGACGACCTGACGACCGTGGGCGACGCCATTGACGATCCCCTGGTCGTGTCGCGTCCTGGGGTTGACGAGCTTCAGACTGTTCCCCTCACCCAGCCCCCGCGCCGGCAGCGACACTGTGCTGCTGCGAGGCCGGCGGCTGGTTAGGAGGAGGCCGGAGGACGACGAAGCGAGGCCGCCAATGGAGCATGGCCTGAGGGTGGCGGACATGGTTGCCCGGCTTTGGTAGATGAAGATAAAGATCGATCGATCGTGGAGGCGCGGTATAGTATTCGAGGGGAAGTATTTATACTAGTGTCGCTGGCTCGATATGATTCTGAATATAGATGAATTCCCAACCCCCCACGTTTTCTTTTTCCCCGACCACAAAGAATTCCTAAATCTACCACCTTTCTTTTCAGCTATGGACTCTCTTCGTTTGCCTAAAGGCAAGGACTGTGGACTCGTGTTCCTGAAAATGTCCAAGGCAGAGCCATCAAGTTAAGGCAATCAGCCTCTAGCAATAGCAGTATATATAGGCACTACAGGAATGGGAGGCTATGCCGAGGGCCAGGCTATACGCCGACGGCCAAAAGTCGGGGCCGTCGGCGTATGGCCCGGCCAGGCCAGCCTGCCCTTTCAACACTCGGCGAAACGTGGCCGTCGGCGTAGCGACCTCTACGTCGAGGGCAGCTCTCGGCATATCTTTGGCCCTAGGCGTAGACAGGGCTACGCCGACGGCCACCGTCGGCGTAGGCTATTTTTCAAATTTGTCTAATTTTGTAAAAATCATAACTAATTCATAGGATGTCAGAAAAATGCGTATGAGGTATCAAAATGTTCAGAAAAACATCCTCTATCCGTTTATGTCAAAATCATGCATATTTGAATCATGTAAAATAACATGTTAACATAGAAACAATTCAATCACTTTCTTATATGTTCTCAGGTTCCCGTTTTAGCCAGATGGCAATTTAAACGAAGTCGAATATCTCGCGGAGCCGCATGGCATCATTTTATGTGTCCTAGTAACCACTCCAAAAGATGGAATTGGGATACGACAATTATTTTGAAAACCCTTCACGAACAGGGCTATCAAGTCCGGATTTCTATGGCTTTTAGGGCAATGAGTAGGAAACGACCCGTGACACCGCATAGTTTGTCGGAACGAGACCATATTTGGCACGTGCGTGGTCCCTGGGATGGGAAGCAAGGCCCCGGGAGCAAATTTCCAATCCGACCCATGGGCGATGATTTTTTTCATTTTCGGGGTGCCAAAACAGGTTTTTTTTGTGAAGGAACTACATGGGGTGTATTTTAGTATTGCGCGAGACCTCTGCGTAGTGGTAGGACACCGCCTTCGCACCCCATATCACATGCCATATGTGCGCGCTAGCTATCTGGGAATCCATGCGGCTTCCTGCGGTGTCCCGCCGAATCCGCTGGAAAGTGACCGGATTTGAACTAGGGCTACACTTTCCTTCGCTCAATAAATTCCGCAAAAATTGTTTTTAGGTCTATGACATATCAGTTTATGTGCTAATTTTTGTTCGTTTAGCGCGATGGTAAATGGGTGCACCAGCGCGTCCGGTACGGCCATACCGCATCTCCGTGGGGGCCCCTTTTGGCCAAATGACAATTTAAACAAAGTCAGAAAATCCCGCGGAGCCGCATGGCGTCATTTTATGTGTCCTAGTAACCACTCCAAAAGTCGGAATTAGGATACGGCAATTATTTTGGAAAACCCTTCATAAACAAAGCTATCACGTCCGGAGTTCTATGACTTTTAGGGCAAATGAGTAGAAAACGGTCCGTGACACCGCATAGTTTGTCGGAACGAGGCCATATTTGGCACGTGCGTGGTCCCTGGGATGGGAAGCAAGGCCCCGGAGTGGATTTCCAATCCGACCCATGGGCGATGGTTTTTTTCATTTTCGGGGTGCCAAAACGGGTTTTTTTTGTGAAGAAACTACATAAGGCGCATTTTAGTATTGCGCGAGACCTCTGCGTAGTGGTAGGACACCGCCTTCGCACCACATATCACATGCCATATGTGCGCGCTAGCTATCTGGGAATCCATGCGGCTTCCTGCGGTGTCCCGCCGAATCCGCTGGAAAGTGACCGGATTTGAACTAGGGCTACACTTTCCGTCGCTCAATAAATTCCGCAAAAAATGTTTTTAGGTCTATGACATATAAGTTTATGTGCCAATTTTTGTCCGTTTAGTGCGATGGTAAACGGGTGCACCAGCGCGCCCGGTACGGACATACCGCATCTCCGTGGGGCCCCGTTTTGGCCAAATGAAAATTTAAACAAAGTCAGAAAATCCCGCGGAGCCGCGTTGCGTCATTTTATGTGTCCTAGTAACCACTCCAAAAGTCGGAATTAGGATACGACAATTATTTTGGAAAACCCTTCACAAACAGGGCTATCACGTCCGGAGTTCTATGCCTTTTAGGGCAAATGAGTAGGAAACGGCCCGTGACACCGCATAGTTTGTCGGAATGAGGCCATATTTGGCATGTGCGTGGTCCCTGGGATGGGAAGCAAGGTCTCGGGAGCGGATTTCCAATCCGACCGATTGGCGATGGTTGTTTCATTTTCGGGGTGCCAAAACGGGTTTATTTTGTGAAGCAGCTACATGGGGCGTATTTTAGTATTGCGCGAGACCTCCGCGTAGTGGTAGGACACCGCCTTCGCACCACATATCACATGCCATATGTGCGCGCTAGCTATCTGGGAATCCATGCAGCTTCCTGCGGTGTCCCGCCGAATCCGCTGGAAACTGACCGGATTTGAACTAGGGGTACACTTTCCGTCACTCAATAAATTCCGCAAAAAATGTTTTTATGTCTATAACACATCACTTTATGTGCTAATTTTTATCCGTTTAGCGTGTTGGCGAACGGTGCACCAGCCCGCCCGATACGGCCATTTCGCATCTCGCGAGGGGGCTGTTTTGGCCACATGGCAAATTGGGCGTCATATTTGGATTCCTCTAATTTTTAGGTTCAAATGATGATATGTATATTATATTTAGATTCCTCTCATTTTTCTGATCGATTTAGACATAATATTTGTGGAATTTTGATTTTCCGATTTAAAGATATTAATTATTCAATATTAAATAGAAAAAAGACCAAAAAATAAAATCATTTTATTTTTATTTGAATTCAATATTATTATTACTTATATATATTCATTGTTGTCTACTTAAGTAATTGTTTGGGATTCAAAAATAAAGAAGTGTGCATCACGGTTCAAGGGTTAATAGGGTTGATATGCTATTATTATCGACAAGAGGTGTCAATTCTATAATGGAAGCTCATCCGAATGGAACCAAGAAGTTAAGCGTGCTGAGGCTAGAGTAGTGTGAGGATGGGTGACCGACTGGGAAGTTTAACCATGATTGTAATTTGACATAAGATCAAGTGTAGTTAGAATTAAAAGTGTATTGGGTGAAAGATAAACAAGTAAAAAAAAGAAAAAAAAATTGTGTAAAAGAAATTAAAATTTTAAAATTTTAAAATGTCTATGCCTAGGGTTTTGCCGTCGGCATATAGAAAAAATTTATTTTTTTTTCGAACTTTTTTTTTTGAATTTTTTTGGAAACGGAAAATTTGAATTTTTTAAAAGTCTATGCCGAGGGTTTTGCCGTCGGCGTAGCGTGCTACGCCGAGGGCCGGGCTACGCCGACGGCGATAGTGCCTTTGCCGAGGGACTTACACGCCGAGGAGCTATGCCGAGGGCGGCCCTCGGCATAGCCTACGCCGAGGGCCAAAGCATGCTACGCCGAGGGTTCCCGGCCCTCGGCATATAGCCCCATTCCTGTAGTGAGGTAACTAATACTCTCCGGTCTGTCCCAAATCTATTTTTTTAGGTGAACGCTTGGCTACCGTCGGCCGTAAAAATGCAAACCTCTGCAGCATTCGGAGCCGTCCGATGCATCTAAGTAACCAAATCGCACGAGTCCGATCATGTAGCAAAATACATCTCATATAGCACCATTTTTGTGTATATGTAACATCCATCTGCTACATTTTTCTATAAAACAGTAAAAGATTGTGATGTATGGAAAAAATATTGTAGCACTTTAAGCATGTCCATGTAGAAAATAATACGGTAGGTAGCAAATCCCTATTTGTTTGGAGTAAAATCTAAAAATCATGTTAGAGTCTCCAACAAAAAGAACCAACACATCAAACATTATTGCCAAACTCATCCAACATTACAAGAAACACATGTAACATTTGAGTCATCTATCGGGAGCATATGCACAAAAATTATTGTAGCACGTTGCTCGTACTTACACATCAAAACCTATGTACACATGTAACAAATCGTAGCGCACTATGTAGTATCAACAAATTTCCCAAAACATGACCTTCCCCAACGACCTGACGGCACTGCCATGGCCTATTGGAGCACGCCGGCCACCGATCCACCACGTTGGTGGTCTGTCTGAGCCAAATCGAGTGAAGCCCCGACCAATCCACTCGTGGGACAACGCCTTCTCAAATTATGGCGTTTGGGCGAACTCTGCCTACCATCCATGGCGAGTTTCCCGACCTTCGCTGGCGCTCACACGCGGAGTTGAGCGACACAAGCGGTGGACGGAGGTAGGCAGGAAGAGGCATCGTCCATCGCGGCGGAGCACGCCTGCATGGGGCGAGCTCGAGGAGGACTTCCATGGATCCGCCGTGGGGAAAGCTCCACGTTGGCTGAAGGCATGGCTGGAGGAAGGCGGCAGGGGTTGGGGATAGATCGGGCTATGCTCGCCGGAGTCCAAGGGAGCAGCGGTGCACCAGCCGATAGGTCCGAATGGCATCAAAGGGAAGCGAGTGAGGAGAAAAGAAACTCAGAGAGAGATGCCAACGGCTTGTAGCTACAACGTTCGGTAAGTAGACCTTTGTGCATTTTTTTCCATAAAAGAAATGAAAAAGAGTTCACAACTGATTTATGCATAACCAAGATGCGAACACCAATAGTGTGGGAATTCTATATCTATACATAATCTATATTACATCTATACCAAATAATAAGGGAGAAGTGTTTCTCTCTTCATTTGTCTATTTTTATGTGGTATATCATGTTTTTCTTGTTCGTCTGTTTTTTTATAATGTCGCCCTCTAAAGTATCTTCATGAAACAGAAAAGAGCTATATACATCCGGGGTACATAAACTTGTCATCTATGTGTAAATTCATACACAAAGTTACGAAGTGTGGTGCAGCGGTACATCAACTTGACTTGCGGATTGGTTTTGGTCCATTTAGCCTGTGCGGCCAATACGTGCGATACGAGTAGGTTTAATTGGGCTAATATGGTGAAACTTTGACCACTATTTTTATATACTATTATATGGTGAAACTTTAACCACTATTTTATATACTAATATCACGTAAGGTTCGGCAAGGGGTTGCCGGCGGCTTTATTGATCTCGAAACAGCTCCAGCACTTTATTGGACGTTAGTGCGATCCCAATTTTGCCGCCAGTCCCCAAATTGCTATTGAGAGCATCTTCAGTCGCGTCTCCCAAATCGTTCCCCAAACGGCACCGGATCGAGCGTTTGGTGATGCTTTTTCGTCGTGTCACGTTTGGGGGACATCGTTGCCGAGTCGCGTCCCTCAAAACCACTCCCAAACATAAATTCAAATAGTTCAATTCAAAAGAGATCGTTCCCGCCGAAGTCGCCGCTGATGACCGAGTCATCGCTCACCGTCGATCACGACTCGCAAAGGCCCTGATCTTCCAGAACCTTCCACTTGGGGCCTCGTGAGCACGAGACCTTCTTCTTCTTCCTCACGCCGGCCGCGTAAACCTCCACGAGATCTTCTGCATCCTCTGCGTCATCCTCCTCCTCCTCGTCTTCTTCGTCATCCTCGTCATCGTCCTCCTCCTTGTCCTCCCCCTCCTCGCGCGCCGCCTCCTCCTCCCCGAACGAAGCACCGGCGCCCTTGAATTCGAGTGGACCCCTGCAGCCAGTGAAGGCAACACCGTCCGCACCGTGGCCTTGCTGACGCTGCGGCGCATGCATTCTCGTACCGTGGTGACAACTTCAGTGTCATGCACCCGGGCATCGTTGATGCAGCCTCGCCGAAGAAACCGGGTGTCGACGGGGACGCCACTACCGGAATGTACGCCATGGCTGATGTACTCCATGGGCCGCGGAGGAAGCAGCGAGACACGTGGTCAGCGCGGCCTTCTGTTTCGTCCTCGTCATCAGCGCCTTCCGTGGCTTCGCAAAGGGAGCCTTCGTCCCCTTCGTCACTGCCTCCTTGCCCGGTGGCTTGGTGGCCGTTTTCTTCGCCACTTGAGAGTAGCGGCAGCGGAAGGGGGAGAGTAGCCACGGCGGGAGGGGGAAATGAATTGGCGGGAGGGGGTGAAATCTTTCGGCAGGGTAGAAATGCGCAGCAGAGGGCGAGATGTGGCGGGACTGGTTAAATTTCAATGTGTCAATGACGCGTCAGGCCCACCACTCCCCGCCTCGCTTCTCGCTCTGTCCGGCATGCCGGAACGTCCCCTGTGGAACGGGGACGGGCTCGAGGCGTCAGGCACCATATTGGGCCACGCGATTGGGGCCGAAAATATGTCTGGCATGCCCCAAAATCCTTTCAGGGACGCGACTGAAGATGCTCTGAGGAGCTATTGGACTCGCCGATGGAGATACTCCAACATGTATAAATAATTACGTGTTTCAGAAATAAAATTTCATTGAATGAATAAAAAAATATTGAGGTGCAGTATATTGGTGCAACTATGTACAAGCCAGAATCGACCACATTCAGAGTCCGCGTCAGTGTGCGTGCAAACCGGAAGTACCACCGACAAATAGTTATGCCTATGATAGGGATAAAACATAATTGCCAGAAAAATAGTGAGCTTCTGTAATTTTCTTCTGGGCAAGAACTTGATCATGTGATTCCTGGTTATGAACAGGTGTTTCTGCAAAATCGTCATACCAGGACAAGTCCACCGTGGCCTCAAACGGACTGAATGGACCAAAACGTTTCGGACGAACAAGTTGTTGTACCACTGTACCACACTTTGCAACTTTGTGTATGAATTTGCATATAGAAGACGAGTTTGTGTACCCTGGGTGTATATAGCTCAACAGAAAACGATACTAGTTCCGGAGGTCTCCAGATGGAAGAAGGTTTGGACGCTTGGTTAGGGTTCTCTCTCAAGGAGCTCGACATAAAGCTCGAAACTTGACAAACTTAGTAACGAAAAGAGATACACATTGATTTAGCTTGATATCGTTAACGAGCAAACGACCAATCCGGCGAGCCTTGGGAGCACCGTGTTAAGATAATTAATTTGTATCACATATATAACTAACAGAGTTGAAACAGCCAAAACAGCCCAAAGGCCCATGCCAACTATCCCAAGCTCTAAAGCTCTCCAAGCTGAGCGCTGCTTAAGTATTTGTCGTACCGAATCCCCTATGACTTCCCCCTAATAAATCACCTCCTCTATTCCTCTCCCTCGTCGTACCAAAATAGTACATACTATTTAGCCTGTCAACCTTCTTTTGGCGATCTTCATGAGCGGCTCATAAGCGCCTACGAGCACATAACAAACAGAACAAAACAGTGATTTGAGCTTGTGTTATTTTTAATAAGCTTAATGATCTAAGCTTTAACTATCACGAGCTTAATGAGTTAAGCAACTTGTTAGTCTAATCCCATCGATGACTCCTTATATCTACATATCAAGACGGCCGCCTCCTTCTATACCAACTTTTGATCAATTGCTCTTCTAGTCCAAAGCCATAGAGGAGGAGGGGTGGATGGATCAACAACATGATACGTGTCTGGTGCCCCAAGGCTGCCCCCTCTCCATAGGGGATGCTCCGGGTGCGCCGGATAGAGCGAGAAGCGAGGAGGGCGCCCACCTATCGGCGAACAAATCCAGAACGGTTGGTTCCCGCCTTTTATTTATCATCGTGCCTTCCACCCCTCCGCCACCGCTCAATTTGTCGGCCGTCTCAACGGCCAATCTCTCATGAGTCGGGCACCGTCGTGACGGATGGCTCCCTCGTCGTCCTTTTCATCGCTGCCACTTCGACAACGCGTCCCATGATGCGACGGCAAATCCGCCCCTGCTCCGCGCACAGAAGGTGTTCGACAACTTGTTTGTTAGGCGCAACAGGTCGATGTTCGTTGCCTCCTCTGCCGCAGATGAATTTTAACCATTTGTTTTTATTCAGACATAGATAGCGACGACAGGATGATCGTACAACTGATGGAGATAGAGCAAGCCTTCGACGACGACATTCGGGAGCATTTGTCAATCATCGCGTCCGTCCAAAACATGCTTGACGCCGACGCGGAGAAGAGGAAGAGGCCGCGCCGTGGAGGTTCAAAGCAGGGAAGAAAGAAGTCGAAGCCCCGACAGAGGATGGGGGGGGGGGCATACCATGTTGTACACCGACTACTTCGCAGATGACGCAACACAGACCGACAATTTTTAGTGCCGGTATATGATGAGCAAGGGTTTGTTCATTAATATCCTCCATGGCGTTGGAGAGTTTGACCCCTACTTCAAGCTGAAGCACGACGTTGTTGGCATTGCCAGGTTCTCGTCGATTCAGAATTGCACCGCCTCCATGAGGATGGTTGCACACGGAGCACCTACCGATACACATGACGACTACCTTCGCATGAGTGATTCTAGTGCCATTGAGTGCATGTACAAGTTTTGCCAAGCTGTGGTGGGAAAGTTTGGCAAATACTACTTGAGAGGGCCAACTGAAGAAGAGACTGCAAGGATCATGGCCTAAAATGCAGCGAGAGGATTCCCTGTGATGCTTGTAAGCATCGATTGTATGCACTGGTCATGGAAGAACTGCCTGTTTGCTTGGAAATGTATATACAAATGACGTCATTGATATTGCAGTGTGGTGTTGGAAGTTGTGGTAGATTATGACCTATTGATTTAGCATTCTTTCTTTGGCATGGCGCGATCATGGTGATGAAGAGACCTCCGGGAGATGATTCCCCTCTCCAGCAGGGTGCCGGAGGCGATCTCCTGAATCCCCCGAGATGGGATTGGCGGCGGCGGCGTCTCTGGAAGGTTTTCCGTATCGTGGCTCTCGGTACTGGGGTTTTCGCGACGAAGGCTATAAGTAGGCGGAAGGGCGGAGTCGGAGGGCTGACGAGGGGCCCACCCCATAGGGCGGCGCGGGCCCCTCCCTGGCCGCGCCGGCCTATGGGTACGGGGCCTCATCGCCCCACTTTGTTTCCCTTTCGGTCTTCTGGAAGCTTCGTGGAAAAATAAGACCCTGGGCGTTGATTTCGTCCAATTCCGAGAATATTTCCTTTGTAGGATTTCTGAAACCAGCAGAAAACAGCAACTGGCTCTTCGGCATCTCGTCAATAGGTTAGTGCCAGAAAATGCATAATAATGACATAAAGTGTGTATAAAACATGTGAGTATCATCATAAAAGTAGCATGGAACATAATAAATTATAGATACGTTTGAGATGTATCAAGCATCCCCAAGCTTAGTTCCTACTCGCCCTCGAGTAGGTAAACGATAACAAGGATAATTTCTGAAGTGACATGCTATCATAATCTTGATCAATACTATTGTAAAGCATATGAGATGAATGCAGCGATTCGAAGCAATGGTAAAGACAATGAATAAACAATTGAATCATATAGCAAAGACTTTTCATGAATAGTACTTTCAAGACAAGCATCAATAAGACTTGCATAAGAGTTAACTCATAAAGCAATAAATTCTTAGTAGAAAGCTTTGAAGCAACACAAAGGAAGATATAAGTTTCAGCAGTTGCTTTCAACTTCAACATGTATATCTCATGGATAATTGTCAACACAAAGTAACATAACAAGTGCAATAGGTAAACATGTAAGAATCAATGCACACAGTTCATACAAGTGTTTGCTTCTAAGATAGAAAGAAGTTGGTAAACTGACTCAGCAATAAAGTAGAAGAATGGCCCTTCGCAGAGGGAAGCATGGATTACTATTTTTGTGCTAGAGCTTTTCATTTTGAAAACATAGAAACAATTTTGTCAACGGTAGTAATAAATCATATGTGTTATGTATAAGATATCCTATAAGTTGCAAGCCTCATGCATAGATTACCAATAGTGCCCGCACCTTGTCCTAATTAGCTTGGATTTACATGGATTATCATTGCATAACATATGTTTCAACCAAGTGTCACAAAGGGGTACCTCTATGCCGCCTGTACAAAGGTCTAAGGAGAAAGATCGCATTTGATTTCTCGTTTTTGATTATTCTCAACTTAGACATCCATACCGGGACAACATAGACAACAGATAATGGACTCCTCTTTAATGCATAAGCATTCAACAACAGATAATATTCTCATAAGAGATTGAGGATTAATTGTCCAAACTGAAACTTCCACCATGGATCATGGCTTTAGTTAGCGGCCCAATGTTCTTCTCTAACAATATGCATACTCAAACCATTTGATCATGATAAATCACCCTTACTTCAGACAAGACGAACATGCATAGCAACTCACATGATATTCAACAAAGGTGTAATAGTTGGTGGCGTCCCCGTAAGCATGGTTACCGCTCAACAAGCAACTTATAAGAAATAAGATACATAGCTACATATTCTTCACCACAATAGTTTTTAAGGATATTTTCCCATGAGCTATATATTGCAAAGACAAAGAATAGAATTTTAAACGTAGCACTCAAGTAATTTACTTTGGAATGGCAGAGAAATACCATGTAGTAGGTAGGTATGGTGGACACAAATGGCATAGTTTTTGGCTCAAGGATTTGGATGCACGAGAAGAATTCCTCTCAATACAAGGCTAGGCTAGCAAGGTTGTTTGAAGCAAACTCAAGTATAAAACGGTGCAGCAAAGCTTACATATGAACATATTGCAAGCATTATAAGACTTTAGATCGTCTCGCTTGTTGTTCAAACACCTTAACCAGAAAATATCTAGACTCTAGAGACCAATCATGCAAACCAAATTTTATCAAGCTCTATGTAGTTCTTCATTAATAGGTGCAAAGTACATGATGAAAGAGCTTAAACATGATCTATGTGAGCACAACAATTGCCAAGTATCAAATTATTCAATACATTATACTAATTACCACATGAAGCATTTTCTGTTTCCAACCATATAACAATGAACAAAGCAGTTTCAACCTTCGCCATGAACATTAAGAGTAACGCTAAGAACATATGTGTTCATACGAAATAGCGGAGCATGTCTCTCTCCCACACAAAGAATGCTAGGACCCGATTTTATTCAAACAAAAACAAAAATAAAAACAAACAGACGCTCCAAGTAAAGCACATAAGATGTGACGGAATAAAAATATAGTTTCACTAGAGGTGACCTGATAAGTTGTCGATGAAGAAGGGATGCCTTGGGCATCCCCAAGCTTAGATGCTTGAGTCTTCTTAAAATATGCAGGGATGAACCACGGGGGCATCCCCAAGCTTAGACTTTTCACTCTTCTTGATCATATTGTATCATCCTCCTCTCTTGACTCTTGAAAACTTCCTCCACACCAAACTTAAAACAAACTCATTAGAGGGTTAGTGCGTAATTGAAAATTCATATATTCAGAGGTGACATAATCATTCTTAACACTTCTGGACATTGCACAAAGCTACTGAAAGTTAATGGAACAAAGAAATCCATCAAACATAGCAAAACAGGTAATGCGAAATAAAAGGCAGAATCTGTCAAAACAGAACAGTCCGTAAAGACGAATTTGTCTGGGGCACTTAACTTGCTCAGATGAAAATGCTCAAATTGAATGAAAGTTTCGTACATATCTGAGGATCACGTACGTAAATTTGCAGATTTTTCTAAATTACCTACAGAAGGGGCTGCTCAATTTCGTGACAGTAAGAAATCTGTTTCTGCGCAGTAATCCAAATCTAGTATCATCTTTACTATCAAAGACTTTACTTGGCACAACAATTCAATAAAATAAAGATAAGGAGAGGTTGCTACAGTAGTAACAACTTCCAAGACTCAAATATAAAACAAAAGTGCAGAAGTAAAATAATGGGTTGTCTCCCATAAGCGCTTTTCTTTAACGCCTTTCAGCTAGGCGCAAAAAGTGTGAATCAAGTATTGTCAAGAGACGAAGCATCAACATCATAATTTGTTCTAATAATAGAATCATAAGGTAACTTCATTCTCTTTCTAGGGAAGTGTTCCATACCTTTCTTGAGAGGAAATTGATACTTAATATTACCTTCCTTCATATCAATGGTAGCACCAACAGTTCGAAGAAAAGGTCTTCCCAATATAATGGGACAAGATGCATTGCATTCAATATCCAAGACAACAAAATCAACGGGGACAAGGTTATTTTCCTGAATGCGGTCGAGAAGATCCCATTTAGCTTCTTCCTCCATACATGTAAATGATCCAGAACAAGAAGCATCCAATAAATCCTTATCATGAAGAGAAAGCCTTGCATAGAAGTTATTAATAACAATATTACTGGGGAGCTCATGAATAGGACACATTTGAGCATTAGTGACTTCAATCACCCCCACGCTTGGGAAATACTCTCTCCATCTTGAGGCCAGAAATTATATATTTGATTCCGATCTTTATGAATCTCACTTGGAGGATAGAATTTGGAATAAAATAGAGGTACAATTTCCTCCCATCCAATAGATCGGCCATTCTTCAGCATCGTATGCCATTCCGCAGCTCTTCCCTTAAGTGATAAAGAGAATAACTTCCTCTTAACTTGGTCCATTGAGATACCTACACACTTTAAAATCTCACATAATTCATGTACTCCCTCCGGTTCATATTAATTGACTCTAATATGGATGTATCTAGACATATTTTAGTTCTAGATACATCCATATTGAAGTCACTTAATATGAATTGGAGGGAGTATAAAGAGTAAATAATCACCTGGATGGACAATTGCATCTCCAAAATGCAGTTATTCATACCACGTTCAACAATTTTCATAGGTATTTTAAAACGATCCAATTGAGCATGCGGTGGTTCATCTACTACCGTAGCAGTGGTGCTAGTAATCCCAAATAGAGAGTCAAATGGAGACGTCTCCATAATGAAATAAAGCAGTAGAAGACAGAAATAAAAACATCACTTACTGTAAAAGTTTCCTTTACTAATTCCACTCTTCAATAGCGCTTCACTCCCCGGCAACGGAGCCACAAAATAGTCTTGATGACCCACAAGTATAGGGGGTGTATTGTAGTACTTTCGATAAATAAGAGTGTCGAACCAAACGAGCAGCAGAAGGTATTGACGACCACTTTCGATCAAGGATTCACTATAAACACTAGCAAACAGGTTTGCATGGGTTTTTGGTATTGCAGATAAATAAAGTACGAGTAAATAAAATGCAGTAATAATAATTGCAGCGAGTGACCCAATCCTTTCTATAGAAAAGGACAAGCCGGTTGTTTTACTTATGATGACCAAACATTCCTGAGGACACACGGAAATTTGGTCAAGTGCTTTCGCTTCACATAGCTAAATAATCTTCATTGGTTTGGTAAGTGTTGTGTGGGTGAACCTATGCTAATGCACTGCCCCAACTTAGACTAATGCATACTTGCGATTATACCCCTTGCAAGCATCCGCAACTACAAGAAAGTAATTAAGATAAATCTAACCACAACCTTAAACTTTGATATCATACACTTCCTCGTGCACCAGTTTTCTAACGGGGGTTTGGGTTTCTGTCGCTCCCGCAACCCCACAAGTAGTAGCCAAATACACGTTGCATTTCCCTAGGCCCATAAAGGTGAAGTATCATGTAGTCGACATTCACAAGACACCACTAGAAGAATAGCACTACAACTTAAATATCGAACCATTAAATATTACTCAACATGGTTCCACTACTAACAGCATGACTTCTCCCATGTCCTCAAGAACTAAACGAACTACTCACAAGACATCATATGGATCATTATAAGAGGTGATATAATGATGAATAACAATCTGGACATAAACCTTAATTCAATGGTTTCAATTAATAGCATCAACTACAATGAGTAATCAACACCGGGAAAGTTTCCCCTATGAACTAGACAAATATCAAACCCAAGATGTTACAGTAGGACGGTGTGGAGACGGCGGTGATGATAGTGCTGGTGGTGGAGATGATGGTGATGATGATCCCGATGAAGTCATGGATATTGCAGTGTGGTGTTGGAAGTTGTGGTAGATTATGACCTATTGATTTAGCATTCTTTCTTTGGCATGGCGGGATCACAGAATGACATGAACGTGTTGCAGCGGTCTCCGGTGTTCAGCAAACTATTGGAATGTCATGCTCCACCATGAAACTATGAGATCAATGGCCACCAATATACCAAAGACTATTATCTAGGTGATGGTATATATCCAAAAACAGGCGACTTTGGTCAAAACAATCCTGGTGCCATCAGGTCAGAAGAATTGCCGCTTTGCTTCGCGACTGGAGGGGATGTCTAGCGGGCATATGGTGTGCTTCAAGTTCAATTTGGTATTGTTCGGTACCCTGCTCTAAGTTGGCCTGACCACCAAATGTGGGAGGTGATGCAGACTTGTGTGATCATGCGCAACATGATCATCGAGGATGACCGCAAGAATCGGGTGAGGACGTATGTTGTTCCCTATGAGTGCCAGGGTCCTCTTGCAGAGGTTGATCATGAGGTGCCTGCAGATTTTGCTGATTTCCTCGCCATGCACGCAGAGATCCGTGAAAGCAATGTTCACGAGCAACTTCAACATGATCTCGTTGAGCATATGTGGAGGGTCAAAGGATTATTAGCAAATGCGACGGCGCCTTGATGTAGCCCCACTTATTATATTAGTTTAGTTTCTAATTGTTTGTTGTATTTTAATTTGAAAATAATTATAGCGAACATATTTATTTATTTGTATGCTATGTTTAATAAAATGGTTGCGTTTTCGAATACTCTAACAAAAAAAATTTAGGGCCTCATTCGGGGGGCACGACTGGGCACCGGCGTCCCCCAAAAACGGCAAGAAGAAAAAACGTTCCTCAAACGCGCGATTTGGGGACACGACTGGAGATGCTTTTAATGTGTCTGTTCTGGACACGTTTTTGTTGAAAACTTAAAAAGAAAGGTGTTTTGAAGATAATTAATGGAGCTGTTCGAATTTCAAAATGAGGCAACACAAGAGAGTTGAGGGAAGAAAGGCAAAGGGTAGTGAGGTGTTTTGTGCCGTTTGGGTGGCTCTCTTCATGTGTGGCGCGCAAGAAAGAAACAGAAAAGAGAAAAAAGAGAAAAAAAAAAGTGTGCTTGATCCTCTGCCCCGTTCTGCCATGCTTTCCTGGAACGGAAGACCAACTTTTGACCCGGACCATGCACTGAAGCCTCTCTTGTCTTGTCTTGTGGCGAAGGGTGCCACCACCCACCAACACAGCTACGCCGTCGCTTGCCGGCTGCCGCCCTCCTCCTCCGCTGCCGCTGGGCTATAAAGCACGCTTGCCTCCCCTCCCAATCCCACCCAGTTCTTCTTCTTCCTACAAGGCTTCACCCACCCCATCCATCAGACGAGAGAGAGAGATCCAGCCATGGCCGCCGCCTTCGTCACCTCCCCCTCCCCCTTCCTCGCTCCAACCTCCGCCACAAAGCTGCTGCACCTCGACGGCGCTGGATCCGCCGCCGGTGGCCGTCTTCTGCTCATCCACGGCGCTGGCGCCGCCGCCGGCCGCGTGCTCCTGTTCGGGCCAGCCACAGCGCTGCTGCCCGTCGCGGGACGCGCCGCACCTCGCCGTCCTCTCTGCACCAAAGCGGGCGGGGGCCAGGGGCCGTTGGACAAGGACGACGACGACGTCGACGTCGACGAGGCAACGGTCAAGGTTACACCTTTACCCCCTAGCTTGGGTTCCCCAACCTCTACCTTCGATTTCTAGCTGAGTTCGGGCCCTTTTCCGCTCCCACCATGCATGTGTCTAATGAATCTCCCGTCGATGGACGCAGATCCTCCGCGACGCCATGCAGCAGCTGTGGGTCGGCGTGGTCGTGCGCGGCGACGACAAGCTGCTTGACGGCATCGCCACCGTCGCCAAGGAATCGCTGGCTCTGCTGGACAAGATGGTGGCAGACCTCCCTTCACCGCTCCCAGATCTCGTCTACGAGGTAAGGATTTTGTGGCCTTCCCTTCCGTCTTGACTCACTCACCTCACGTAGGGCAAGCCGAATCATCTGCGCGCATGCAGCACTAGCTAGTCGACGTACTAATGGCGAATCATCTGCAGGATGTGGTTGTCGTCAACCTGGCGTTCCGTAGGGTGGAGGGCGAGTGTAAGCTGGGCTACGTAACCTCCAACACCGTGGAGGAGGCCACGCGTGCTCTCAAGACGCTCACCGACGTGTTCGTGGGGAGTGCCGCGGCGGAGGCTCTGGGACCAAAGCCAGAGCTGTTCATCATCAAGAACACCACCACCAAGGAAGAGAAGGACGCCTACGTCAAGAAGCTGGCCTCCGCCTTCTCCGACCGCCTCAACGACGTCAAGAACATGTACGGCCGGGTCGGGCTTGCCGGAGGAGAAGCCGCCGTCACGGCGTCTCGTCGCCGTCCTCGCAGCAATCAGCCGTCCGACGAAGACTTCGCGGATGCCATGGCCAAGGTAATTAACACCCTCCTCAGAGTCAGATCCGATCCCCTTGGGCTGTCTTCCCTTTCAAGTTCGGGCCTTTATCGATCCCCTGCGCGCGTGTGTGTCTAAACTTGATCTCCCGTTGAACGATGCAGAGCTGGGACGAGGCCTGGGAGCACCACTACGTCGGCGTCGTCGTGCGCCGGGATGAGAAGCTGCTCGACGACCTCACCGGCGTCGCCAAGGAAGCCAAAGCGCTGCTTGACAGAATGATCAAAGAAGCGCGCTCCCCACTCACGGATGTCATGTACCAGGTATATATGTATCCTTGTCATGCTTGATCCTCGTGCAATCTGCACTCAAGTGAACATCATGCGACTAGTATTTGCATCCTCGACTAACACGCGAATGCATGCATCGTCAACAGGATCTTACTGATGTGCACACGGCGTTCCATGCCGTGGAGCGTCAGTGTGAGCTCGGATATGTCAGTTCAAACAGTGTGGAGGCCGCGATTCGTGCTCTCGAGAGGATGACCCAGCTGTTCGTGCCGGCTGAAGCTGCGGCGGAGGCGCTCGGACATTTCCCCTTCAGGGTCGTCTACGAAGGGAGCAAGGACGCCACCGACGAGTACAAGGCCGCCTACGTGAAGAAGCTGGCCACCACCTTCTCCGGCATCCTCCGCGACGTCAAGACCGCGTATGCTGGCGGTGCTGCGCGTGATTGATTCATCACCTCTCCTTCTTCTGCTTAGATCAAGTGCTCTTCCTGCTTAATTAAGGCCTACTGTATGCTGCATTCTGCTCATTATGCGTGCCTCTCTAGACTGCGCCCGCCTGCCATGATTTGGGTGAACTATCCATGCTATCTGCAATCGATATGCTGAAACGATTCCTCTGTTTTTCGTGTGTCTAGATGTTATGAGCTCCTAATATTTGGATAAGTGAACCGGTCGATCGTATTTTCTTGTGAAAGATCACAACTCTTTTTTGCCGTAGCACCGTCGTCGTGATGTACATGGTGGTAGAATGAGCTGCGCTTCAAGAAGGGAACTTCAGCTAGCTAGGCTAGCTGCCTTTTGATTCTTTTCTTTATAGATGGTGCAGAACCACCAGATAATCCATGCAGCACCATTTTACACATGGTGGCAGCAACTCACAAACTAACAAGCTAGAACAACCTTTGCCAACATACGAGAAAACGAAGTGGCGCTTGGGTGGGTGAGGACATCTTCAGAGATCAAAAGCTCATCACACTACAAGCTAGCACCCGCATATAGCATCGCAAACTTTACAACGGTTAAAAAGTGCGTTACAAAATACCGACGTAGCTTCGGATATATATTTGCTTTGGTAAGTCTATCAGTCGCAGACTATACGAGTGACAAGGAAAAAAAACATGAGGCCGTACCTCATGAAAACTTTCCTTTGCTACAATCAAACACACTTCATTTTTCCATAGAATTCAAGTAGCTATGACATTTCAATCCTATAGTTTTCATGTTCCTATGATTTTTCTATCCTATGAATCAAAGGAGCCCTAAAATTTTTGTTGTGGGATCCAACCCGATCCAATGCTCAAAAAAAGAAAAAAAACCATATGTCTGTTGGAGATGGGGGATATCACCGCATGCCGCCCAAATCAGGCTCCTTCGCCGACCATTTTGTCCTCCGCCGCTGGACCATCTAGACCCTCTCTGCCGCCATCGAGCCATCTAGCCCCTCTCTGCTGCCGCCCAAATCAGGCTCCCTTCCTTGCTGTACCGCCACCAAGGACCTACTGGAAGTGCCGTCCGCACTTCCTGCTCGCTCCGCCCCCAGCCATTCTTCACCTTGCCGTGGCCGGCGACCAGCTGCCTGACAATATCCGTCCCACCTGAATCTTAAAATTCACCCTCCTCCCCCGCCCCCACGGGTAATCTTCTCCCACCTCTTGAATTGGCACCCAATCGGGCAGCACAGCAGACCATGGCTTTTTTCATCTGTTGCATGATGTTGCTTATTTAATCTGCGGCATCTACATGAATTAGTAAGACTCGGAATTGCAGTTTACCTAGGTCAAAAAAAAATGCAGTTTACCTTCTAGAGGGGATATTTGTACAGAAAATGGGCCGTGAAGAAATTAGCACTAGGCAAGGAAGGTAGCTGAATAAAACTACAGACATGGCTTTAGAAACAACGAGATGGCACACAAATTAAACCTCCATTTTCTCAAGAACTTGCAGGAAAAGATGTGATTGTAATGTTAACACGAAAATAACACATCACAGTTTCAACATCTGACCATACATGACTTAGAAACAACAGTGAAGCGCTTCATCGTCATGGAGAGTCATGAGCCCAAGAAGACCTGCCTGGATATGAGTCTCTACGTCCAATTGCGTCCGATAGAATTTGAAGTAGAGCCACCCATCAAAAGCAGTAGTATTTATCCTCCGTATAGTTACGTCCAGTCATCGCCATCACAACAACACTATTCCTGTAGATTGAGCCACAATGAAATTCCTTTGGATTTTCTTCAAAAAAGAACAGGAATGCAAATAAAAACTAGCAAAGGCAGCGGATGAACAAATTTTTATCATCTTCGTGTGGAGCTTGACGCTTGTGCTGGTAGTTCTCTGTCTTGGCGGAGGAGAAAAAATAGCTTTCTGTATTACAATAGTAATTAACAAGGAAGTTGTCTATTTCGTGATAAATGTGGGCACTACTTCTGTCTTTACTGGTCTCTGCACTAGCTAGGTTAGTGTTTGATTGTGTTACTGATCTTCAAACTCCAATATTTGGATAAGTGGACCGCTCGTATTTTCTTGTGAAACATATATCACAACACTTTTTGCCGTAGCACCGTTGTGTGTTGCATGTTTGTAGGATGAGCGGCACTTCAAGAAGGGAACTTCAGCTAGCCTAGCTGCCTTCTTTATTATTTTCTTTATTGATAACGCAGAACACCAGATAATCCATGCAGCACCATTTTACACATGGTGGCAACAACTCACAAACTAACAAGCCTAGAACAACCTGTGCCAAGATACGAGAGAAAGAAGTGGCGCTTGGGTGGGTGAGCACATCTTCAGAGATCAAAAGCTCATGAGCTTTTGGGTACAAGAAGAACATCCTGTACCATGGGCTTGAGACAACGGTCGCACAGCTCCAACCACAAATAAGGCCAACTCCAATGGCCGACGAAAACCTGACATGAAATATGTGCGATTTGGTAATGTTCGTGCGGTGCATCATACGGGCGCCGCACATTTCGTCTACATACACTAGTAGAGAACATATTTTCCGTTTGAAGGCCAAAACAGCATTAGTTCCGGTTGCAATACGAACTGGGACTAATGTGAGCTTTAGTCACAGTTCGAGTGGTGGGGACGTGCATGGGGCCACCACCCCCTTTAGTCTCGGATCGATTTAAACCTTTAGTAAAGGGTGTGCGGCATGTCGCACCACGCCGCGAGCCCCTTTAGTCCCGGTTGGTATCTCCAACCGGGACTAAAGGTCCAGCCCTATATATACTGCCATGCCCAAGCATGTGAGCCACAAGAGGAGTATGTTAATTTGCTCCTATAATACCACTGTCAAAACGTTTGTTCAGAAACAAAGAGTATGTCAGGTTGTTGTGATGGCACAAAGAAGACCGTAAGAAATACATGATGTTGATAAACCCTGCTGATGGGTCGTGATACGTCCCAAACGTATCTATAATTTCTTATGTTCCATGCTACTTTATTGATGATACTCACATGTTTTATACACATTATATGTCATTATTATGCATTTTCCGACACTAACCTATTGACGAGATGCCGAAGAGTCAGTTGTTGTTTTCTGCTGTTTTTGGTTTCAGAAATCCTAGTAAGGAAATATTCTCGGAATTGGACGAAATCAACGCCCAGGGTCCTATTTTTCCACGAAGCTTCCAGAAGACCGAAGGAGATACGAAGTGGGGCCACGAGGTGGCGACACAACAGGGCGGCGCGGCCAGGCTTGGGCCCGCGCGGCCCTAGCGTGTGGGCCCCTCGTGACGCCCCCGACTCTGCCCTTCCGCCTACTTAAAGCCTTCGTCGCGAATCCCCCAGTACCGAGAGCCACGATACGGAAAACCTTACAGAGACGCCGCCGCCAATCCCATCTCGGGGGATTCAGGAGATCGCCTCCGGCACCCTGCCGAAGAGGGGAATCATCTCCCGGAGGTCTCTTCATCGCCATGATCGCATCCGGATCGATGTGTGAGTAGTTCACCCCTGGACTATGGGTCCATAGCAGTAGCTAGATGGTTGTCTTCTCCTCATTGTGCTATCATGTTAGATCTTGTGAGCTGCCTATCATGATCAAGATCATCTATTTGTAATGCTACATGTTGTGTTTGTTGGGATCCGATGAATATTGAATACTATGTCAAGTTGATTATCAATCTATCATATATGTGTTGTTTATGTTCTTGCATGCTCTCCGTTTCTAGTAGAGGCTCTGGCCAAGCTGATACTTGTGACTCCAAGAGGGAGTATTTATGCTCGATAGTGGGTTCATGCCTCCATTGAATCTGGGGAGTGACAAGCAACCTCTAAGGTTGTGGATGTGTCTGTTGCCACTAGGGATAAAACATCAATGCTTTGTCTAAGGATATTTGTGTTGATTACATTACGCACCATACTTAATGGAATTGTCCGTTGTTGCAACTTAATACCGGAAGGGGTTCGGATGATAACCTCGAAGGTGGACTTTTTAGGCATAGATGCATGCTTGGATAGCGGTCTATGTACTTTGTCGTAATGCCCCGATTAAATCTCATAGTACTCATCATGATATATGTATGTGCATTGTTATGCCTCTTTATTTGTCAATTGCCCAACAGTAATTTGTTCACCCAACATGCTATTTATCTTATGGGAGAGACACCACTAGTGAACTGTGGACCCCGGTCCATTCTTTACATCTGAAATACAATCTACTGCAATTGTTCGTTACTGTTCTTCGCAAACAAACATCATCATCCACACTATACATCTAATCTTTTGTTTACAAGCAAGCCGGTGAGATTGACAACCTCACTCGTTACGTTGGGGCAAAGTACTTTGATTGTGTTGTGCAGGTTCCACGTTGGCGCCGGAATCCCCGGTGTTGCGCCGCACTACACTCCGCCACCAACAACCTTCACGTGTTCCTTGACTCCTACTGGTTCGATAACCTTGGTTTCTTACTGAGGGAAAACTTACTGCTGTGCGCATCACACCTTCCTCTTGCGGTTCCCAACGGACGTGTCGACTACACGCCATCAAGACTGTTTTCTGGCGCCGTTGCCGGGGAGATCAAGACACGCTGCAAGGGGAGTCTCCCACATCAAATCTCTTTACTTTTTTTTATCTTGCTTTACTTTATTTACTGCTTTGTTTGCTCTCTATATCAAAAACACACAAAAATTAGTTGCTAGTTTTACTTTATTTACTGTCTTGTTCTCTATATTGAAAACACACAAAAAATTAGTTACTTGTATTTACTTTATTCAGTTTGCTTTATTTACTACTGCTAAAATGGGTACTGCTGAGAATACTAAGTTGTGTGACTTCACTAGCACAAATAATAATGATTTTTTATGCACACCTATTGCTCCACCTGCTACTACAGCAGAATTCTTTGAAATTAAACCTGCTTTACTAAATCTTGTTATGAGAGAGAAATTTTCTGGTGTTAGTTCTGATGATGCTACTGCCCATCTTAATAATTTTGTTGAACTATGTGAATGTTGGAGATATGCCCAAGAGGCAATAATAAATGGTTATTATATATCTTTGTGTTTATGATAATGCTTACATACCATGCTATAATTGTATTAACCGAAACATTGA